>NC_090440.1:1466553740-1466853740 GCF_031143425.1 Pleurodeles waltl | reverse complement strand
CCTTAATGACCCGTGGAGGACACATTACTACAAGAGTTATGTTAACGAGGCTCTCAAAGGTATGCCTTTTCATGTACAGTTAGAGACAACTGAACATTTCGAGCATTATAAAAGAACACTCAAGGTGTGTTGCGTAAACAACAGGAATATATATTTTTTTTAATGATACCCTAATGCAAACCATCCCCTCGTAAAGTCTCACTCCTACTTCATCACCAAAACAATCTGTTGAAATTAAGTGATAGCATTGTTATCACTGATAGTAGAAACCAACGTGCTTTCAAAGTATCTATATATATTTTAAGATACCTCTAGCAACATTACTGCCTTCTGTATTATTTCTGTTATGTATTCATTGATTCATTCATTTTGTGTATTGTACAATGTGCTGTAATCAATTGAGGTATCCTTGCACTAGGATACATAACTGACATGTAAACGTTCAAAAACATATAGGCTTAAAATCTAGGTTTTGAGTCATTTTTTTAAAGACAAGGAGATTATTGGAAGTTTGCATTGTTAAAGGCATTGATTTGCAAAACCTTTGCTGTCTGACTGGCTAGGGATTCACCACCATGATTAACCTTTGTGATACTGGGAATATTGAGATAGAAACCAGAGTGCATTAAGCGAAACGTCTGGTAGAGACAAACATGCTGTGAATGAATGCTGGCTGATTATGCAGGGCCAGGTGACATATGCACAAGCTTTTGAACAGGTTTTTGTTGGTCACAGGGAGCCAATGAATGTTGTACAAATTTTGAAGAATAATTGAAACCTGTAAGTGAAGCACTGAGAAAGGCCTAAAGAGAGAGAGTAATCCAGCTATAATCCTCATATGACTTGGATAACCGTAAAAGGAGTGGTGACAGACAGGAGTGGGAGGATCTTCTTCAAGATACCCAGATAATATCAGCAACTATCAGATAACTTAATGATTTCGAGCCGTAAGACAGCTCATTACCTGGCGCTACCCTCAGCCCCTGCAATGTGCAAGATCGGAGGGGTTTGATCCCAAATCAGAAGGTCACCATTATTTACTTGGGAAGAGAAAAATCTATCCATCTCCTCAGTTTTATCAGAATTAATTTTGAGGGAATTACTCTTCACCAGGTCTGCATCTGCTAACATGCTACTGTGAAAGATTGACTTGGTTAATTCACAGTTGCCTTCTAAAGTCCATCAGTACAGCTGTTTTTTTTTATTTTAGACTGACTGAAACATTGTGGATGCAGTTTGGGTTGAACTGCATCATACATCAGCAGGGTAACTGACCTATTGTTAAAACCTATGCAAATATTTATTGTGACATTTTGCTCTAAAGGTTTGCACTTTAGTCTCTATGTTTTTTTCTAAAGTGTGAATTCTGTGTAAATCACAACTGATACCCCCCATAAACATTACTTATGCTAGAATATTTTCTCATTCATGTTCTCAGTCATCATGTACAACTTCAAGAACTGTGCTTGTTACTTGAGATGAAAATAGTAAATGGGGAGAGATTTCTCATGAGGTGGATTGTGGTCATGTCTGTTCGCGTGTGCTGCTGGAGATTGCAGCCACCTAAACCATTACAGAACCTGGTGGGCTTTTCTTAATCATCTCCAGGAAACACTTCTTCTACGCCATCTTGTTGTTGGTGACTTGGACCATGAGGAGAAGAAAAATTGGATATGCCAGACAGCATTATGTTACTGAGCCCATAATCCCTGAGACAACATTGGTGTGTTGTAGTCACTGCACTGCTGTGGCTGAATCATAGAATGGCAATAACTAGGGTAAATGTGCTAGGAAAGTGATTGCTCGAAGACAACACCAATTTGCTGTAGAACCAAACATTTTTTGTTAGTTATCTAAATGAGTTGTCAAAATATTGTTTCTGTGCATCTCTGAGAGCTTGAGGAAACTCAGATAGACCATTGTGGGATCATTCGTCAGGGGATTTTGTCACATCCATATCAGCATGAACAACTGACAACATCAGGTATTATTCGGTGAAAGTACAAATAGCGATTACTTCTCTCTCAATATTTATTTGGATCAATATTGTAGGACACAGAAACTTTAGCTATATTGTTTGCAAAGACATCTCAAATTTATTTTGATAATACCAGGATGGTGTTGTGTAGCATGAGAACAACAGATGTATTTGATTAAAGTAAACATCATAAAAACAAGTCGGGAGAGGTTTTCTGAGAACAAACTCTTTTCTTGAGTCCTGAATAGGTTGGATCGTTTAACTATTGGCTGGAATATGGAGATGATGAAGTTGGATAAGAGGATGAATATAGGGAATTCATCATGGCTGACTGGGGTCAGAGGGAGGGCAGATCACAGCCAATATGAACTAGGATTGTTGTTCCATACTCCCTACATAGAGGGACCCACAGAAACCATTTTACCTAAAGCTGCTCCTAATTCACATGTAGCTTGTTCTGCCCCCTTGCCTCATAAGAGAAATTTAAATATGGATGTGATGTAACAGTGAAAAACACACCACCACAGTAAACAAACGAGATACCATAAAGGATCAAACTAAATTCAATCTGTAGGACATATTGAGAGAAATTTAAATATGGATATAATGTAACAGTGAAAAACACAACACCACAGTGAACAAACATAGCTATCATAAAGATTCAAACTAAGTTCAATCTGTAGGACATAAGCCCTCACCAAGAGCAATTAGGATGGGATGAACTCCACTGTATATTGCATGCTGTTTCTCAGAGGGTATGCAACAGGCCTTCTGATGTACATACTTTTTCACTTAATTTGAAGGAGTTTCTAGTTATTCAAGACAGGTTCACATAACCAGGTCTATTTACAGAGAAATATGAAGTGTGGGTCCTGGAACTGGCAACAGTTTCACAAATTTTCTCCCAGCACTCCACCAGTTAACTGAGTGTTCTCCATGTGTATCAAGTATCCTAATTTTCATCACCTCTTAGCTATAATAGCCTCAGGCCTTAGGTGCAAGTTTCCCAGGAGGCTGCAAGATGTCCACAGCAATACAACACAATTGAGAATTTGCTCAGGAACTATTTTATACAGTTATGGATCCAGTCCTTGGTGCAGAGGTACCAGCAAGAGTTTGGAATTATTCTCACAGTTTTCTTTTGGCAAGTAAAGCATGTCCTTCTTCTTATCAGTTTTGTTCACAGGAGTAATGAATGATGCATGGGTTCTTGAAGGGATCAGGCTAGCTTGTCACAGATAAGTATGCCTGAGTCAACCCCTAACCATTACCAACAACTTCCAATCTAACTTTTGAAATGGTTTTATCTATTTCCAGTTCTGTGAGAGTGCCTTATGACAGAGAAAATCTCACAGAATTCTTTTCTCTTAAGTACACGATAGTGAAATGCTCTTTTGGCAAATCTGTGCTTTCATAACCATGGACATCCACTCCATACTTACCAAGCAAGATCCATGTCTGACCAAAGGAATTTTAGCCTCATTCAGCAGCACAAGATCCAGGGTTTTCCACAATTAACAGCTTCCGTGTATCTGAGTGAGGAATGATGAAAAGGTGTTGTGATGAAGCACTTTACGCCTTCAGCCCCAGAAAAACTCACCTGCTAAAGTCCTTTCTTTGAAGTTGAAGTTGGGCAGGGCACAAACACTCACTGTAAGTTGATGTAAATTTATCTCTGTCCCAAAATGGGAAGTCTTTAATTCAACATGGCTGGATAAAGAACAAATTATAAACTCTCTCATCTCCCAAAAACTCAGAAAGATAATCCATAACAGTTTCATGGTTTTTGGGTCTTTAGACCAAATTACATAAACAATGTGAACATAAATGTATTTGCTACTTTCAGGCGTATGAAACTATTTAAAGACAAATTGTCTACAGAGGAGATCATTATTTTATGGGCAGTGCAAGTTGAGCATCCAACATGCAGGTTGGGAGGTTTTCAAGTTAGTGATCTGGGGACATTGCAACAGGAAGTGAAATGGTACAAGACTGGTGTTAGACTGGGAGCTGACATTAAACTGAAAGAGCTGGAAAATGGCGTCTCTGGTAAGCCTGGGCTGCAATAAGAGTTGACCCATGGTAGAGAACAATATTCCTCACTGCTGCAAACACTGAGACATCTAGTCTACAAGAAATACATGACAAAAATATACCTGGTATTGTTAGTAAAACCTGATACTATGAAAACCAAAATCACAAATATCTATTGAGGGAAGTATTTTACAAGTTCACTAGTTATTAGTAATGGCATACGTGAGTTATGATGAGATGAGGGACACAGAGTTATACAATTATTGAAAATTAACCCACTGTGAAAATGTTGCCACCATTACAGTCAAAGAAGCTCAATACCCCTGTATCTATTTAGGAGAGTAAATTACCAAAATATTGTGGAAAAAAATCCCATGATACAAAAATATTGTGTCAAAATGATTGTCAGTTCAAAAGTATCATGGAACAAATATAAAAAGTACATCTATAATGTTTTAGATGTATAAGTTTTTTTAAATATTCTTTATAATATCATTTATTCAATATAGTTGTAAAATCTTGTTTTAAACAATTTAACAAATACATGAAGTTTACTTTTTTATATTTAATTTGATTTTTTAAAATCTTTGTAGGTTGTGAGGGTGGTAGGGGATAAGGGTGGGAAAGTATTTAAAATGTTTTTATGTACATTAATGTATTATTTGATAATTATGTAACTTGTTTACTTGATTGATATTTTAATTATTTGTTGTTTTTAATTAATTGTTAATTTGTTGATCAGGTTATTTAATTAATAAAGTGAGCAAATTAATTTTATTAATTGTTTTAATGTTAAGTATTTTATTCAATAACTAATGTAATAATAATGTTATCTCTATAAATGTTGTTATTAAATTAAATTGTTTGTATTTTGTTTAGTAATGGGGTTGTGTACTTATTTTAAACATTTTTAATTGTTTATATTTTTATTTTATATGTTATATAACAAGTGCATTGTGGAATTTAATCTAATTTATATTTGATGAATATATATATGATTTTATATTTTTGTTTTGTTTTATATGTACATTTATGTTTAATTGTTTACATATTGTTTTAATTTTCAAAGCATATATATTAGATATATTTTTCACACCAACTATTTAAATGTTTGTATATTTATTTGCAATTGTATTATTATGTTACATTTTAATGTGTTGAATGAACCAAATACAATGCCAAGTATATAGATATATTGATATATTAATATATGTATACATTATATGTTATAATATATATTCAATTTTTTTAATACTTATATATTGATATAATAATTTCCTTTTTTTCAAATATTCTGGCCCACAATATTTTTATCTTGATACTTCTGTAGTTTATATACAAAGTGCACAAACGTTTGTTCCTAACATTTTTTTAGCAATATTTGTGCATCACATAATGTTTGTTCCCAATATTTTGTCATAGTATAACCATTTAAGATATTAAAAAATGCCAGTCACAGAACTGATGAGTTGAAAATCTCCCAGAGCAGATGTATTGTCCTCAAAAATCTATTCAGCTTGCATAAATCTTATGGCACCTTGGGTCACCGAGCAGCATACAATGACAGAAATGAAGGGTATGTTACCACACACGACTAGAGAGGTTGTGATACTGACCCTCCCCAAACCTGTGAGGCCTGCGCTGAATGGGTCATCAATTGTCCCATGTCAATGATGAGCACTGATTAGGAGATTTTGAGCAAAGGCACTGCTAGCTGACTCCTCAGTGTCTTCCCATTTAATGTCTACCACAAAGAGTTAACCAAGCATTTAATCAACAGGGTGTGATTACCACCCCAAAATGGCAGATGCTTGATTCCGGAGCTCTGGAACCGGACCTTTAAATAATTCTAAAATCCTGCAGAATCGCCTACATACTGAGCCCCTAGTCACATTCACAGTGACTAGGGACTAAGGGATACCGGAGTACACACAGAGCCGTCTTGCTCGTAGTGTGAACTCCGAGTGCTCAACCATGAAGAGTGCGCTGGGACAAAATGGCAGCCGTGAAGGAGATGACTGGCAACTGCAGCGCCTGTGCTGGACCCGCAGCAAGAGGGCTGGAGGACACAGAAACTCGGGAGCTTGCAGCAGAGCACGGAACAGAGTTGGGTTCCAACCGCTTAAATTTAATGAGCGAACCTCCCCTAGGCACCCATCAGGTCTGAGATCTGAGGCCTGGGCCGTGTGTGAACCAACAGAGAAGGAAGGAGACGCCCGGGCTGTGGCATGGAAACTGCTGCACTCCTACCAAGTGTCCGGCCGTGCCTGCGCTGGCTCACCCTGATGGAGTCGAATTGGCTAGAACAGGGCGGGGCAACGCACTGAGATGGTAAGTTGCGATGCAGTGCCATGCCGCATCTGCAGAGATAGCTGCGGCTCCCCCCGCGGAGGCCCATTGAATCCTGGCCCAGACCAACACGAGAATGGGATATCTCCAGAGTGCAAACCCTGAGCCCCTGAGTGCATGCACAGCCTTGTGCCAGCAGACAATATCATACATATAAAGTGCCTAAAGACTTGACTCGTATGCCAGTGGCAGCTGATTAAAAGGCTGGCAGACGGGGGGGCTCACCCTACTGTATTTTCATTCGGCCCAATCATTTATCAGGACATAAGCTTGTGACTGGGATTACTTGCGAGATTGGGTGGCCACGCTGGACCTCAGAGCCTGGGTGAATGAGTCGGGACCCTGCCCCCGTTTTGTGGAGTCTAAGATCACGTTGCACTCGCCAGCACAGTTGTCATATTGCGGGAGCAGCGCCATATCAGAGTGATCGCGTCATTGAGCTAACACAATGGGACGCATAAAAACAAAGACGCCAGGCAGAGATAAAATGCCTCACCCTCACACTCCTCCCTCACACTGTTCCTCCACATTGCCGGCTATAGATATGATGCCACTCACAGACCAGACATCCTCTGAGGATAAAATGGACCTCATACTACGAGAGAATTGCAAATCAAGAGCCGCAGTGGAATTACAGCTTGGCACCCTTACTGCAGACAGAGGCATCATAAAGGATGACCACGGCAATTTATCAGATAGAGTACAAACAAATGAAAGGGCATTTACAACCCTAGCAGAACAAACTGCAATAGTATCACGATCGCGATGCCAGGTGGAGCAGCTACAGGAACGCGCTGAAGATGCAGAAGGCAGGGCCAGTCGTAATAATGTGGCATGCTGGAAGGCACAGAAGTCACCAATCCAACACAGTTTATAGAGGACTGGCAATGCAGTGTGGTTTCGCCAACTGGACTTTCAGCCCTTTTTACAGTGGAAAGGGCTCACAAGGTACCCACAAGAAAACCTATACCGGGTGCACCGCTGAAACCCATTGTGGCAAGAATCCTAAACTATAGAGACCACGATCAACTACTCCAGGAGGCTAGAGAGAAGGCACCGCTCACTGTCGACAATACATGGATCTCCTTGTTTCCAGACTACACAGTGGCTGTTCAATGCCAACGGGCTTCATTTACAGAAGTAAAGAACCAACTCCACAGAGATGGTCTCACCTACGCCCTGATCTTTCTTGCGACACTTAAAATAATCCATGATCAACCCTCTCATTTTTTGATACCCTGGAGGCTGCACATGATTGGATAGACCACACATTACTGGAGCCGCAAGGGACAGGGATAGGTCAGACACCTCCTGAAACAGCCCACCGAGGGCCCCCTCGTCATTGTCATGAGGGGGACACGAAGTCTCAGGTACAATCTACACCATCCCCAAGACAGGCTAAGGCAAGCTAGAAGGAAACCCTACTTACTGCGGAGGCCTTAAGATCCGAGTCATGCCGTCCTAGCACTAGCACATCTGGGGCAGCACTTTGGATTCAGATACAGATAGTAGTGTGGCACTTTTTCCATCTATAATGCAACAAACAGCCAATGACTTGTAAGACTATATAATTGCAAGATTGCCTGTTGTAAGCCATATGTCAAGACAAGGCCATAATTAGTCACACGTAAAATACTAGCACTGTTGTGAATGTCCTGTCGAGACTCTCTTAAAAAAATGACCCTTAGAAAGGTAATTCTCAAATAGTTGATACTACTGCAATTTAGCCTTATACTGTAAGGTACACTAACTGGGGACCAGTTTAGATCATACCGTGAAATGTTCATTTATAGAAGTCATGCTTTTCCAAGATCGATTTAGAGACTGTCTGGATGCCTATTTAACCACAGATAAAGTGTCCTTCAAAACGCTGATTACAGGTAACACCCCCCAAAGCCAATGCATACGTTTTGTATTGTATATTATGTTACGTTTGCTTTAATAGTTTGGTTGATAGGCTGCTGCTCGCTGGACTGTCTATTAGGCGAGTTACAGTTAAAGTTGCAGCCTGACGAACAAATTATTGCTGATGGGGAATGGGGGAATGGTTTGACATGGACTTTACTTATTCCCTTTACATTAATGGCTACAGTTCCTAATACCTATAACATACTCTCCTGCAATGTTCATGGAATGGGTTCATTACATAAACATCACCCAATATTAGCTCAACTACATAGAAGGAAAGTACATGTCGCTTGCCTTCAGGAAACGCACCTCACATTATTAGAAGCACAAAAACTACGTGACAATTGTAGAGGCCAGTTGTAACACACTTCCTATCCTGCTTATGCTAGAGGAGCGGCAATCTGGATAAGGGTGGGTACCTCCTACTCACACCAGGACTCCAAAAATGTTACCCATGTCAGATATATCCTCTTCCGAGGTAGCTTAGATGGTACACTGATTGTGCTGGGATGTATTTATCAGCCCAACATGGAACAAGAAGTGTTTTTCTCACAGCAGCTGTCTATGGACTTGGCGGATTGGGCGCATCTCGCTTGTGTGCTGGGTGGTGACTGCAACACAGTAATAGGTACACTTTTAGACCGTTCCCACCCTCCATTGCCGAGCGTGAACCCGACTAGACAGGCAAAGGCATTGCGGCAGTGGGTGGCAGGCTGGCACCTTGTGGACGTATGGCATGGTCGCAATGAGGGAATGAGAGAATGCTCCTCCTACTCCTACCCACATGCGCTGCACTTCCGTCTTGACCGCTTTCTTTGCACTACTACCCTCCAATCTCAAATATCCCATGTCACATATTTGGGCAAGACATTGTTCAATCACAGCCCATTGGAAATTAAGTTGACATGGGGTCGAGTGCCGGCCCCGGTCCCCAAGTGACAGCTACAGCCAATGCTACTAGAGGATACAGTGTTCCGAGACACATTATTAACTGCCATCACAAGATACTTCGCAAATAATGCTGGCACTGCCTCTTCCACATTGATTGAATGGGATACCTTTAAGGTGGTAATATGTGGGATATCTATAAAAACACTAGTGGGAGCCGGGGGGAGGTCCTACACAACTTCAAACACATAGAGAATAGCTGAGGCCCCCTGGAGCGGGAGGATGTAAATCATCCAGAAGATACCTCTTAACTACAAGAAGCACATATAACAAATGCCGAATTGGTAGAACATCTAAGAGTAATCGACTACAGAGTATAGCTTAATAAGATTCATACGGAAGTGGGTAGATCAGGTAGTCTCCTGGTCCGCCTCATTAGGCCAATACTGTCACCTACCCCGATTCCTCACATAAACACACCTGCTCATGGCTCAGTGCATACGAAGTTAGAAATTAACCAAGCATTTAAGGCATATTATGCAAAATTGTACATGGCATCTATGAGGAATGCTACCATGGTGATAACGTCATACCTAGCTCAATTAACGCTCCCCATGTAACACCCCCAGAGTAGGTAGTCCTCAAAGCGCCTATAATGGCGAATGAGATATGCAACATCATCAAAGACTTAGCGTGCAATAAAACACCTAGTACTGACAGATTACTGGCAGAATTTTACTCCATGATCCTGATTCCACACCTTGTTAAATTGCACAGAGATTCGCTGAAAAAGGGCGAGCTCCCACAATTGACCCGAGAAGCATTAGTGACGTCTCTCCTCAAGCCCGGCAGAGACCATGAGGAGATGTCTTCCTATAGGCCTCTCTCACATCTGAACATCGAATATAAAATTCTTAGCAAGATATTAGCAGGCCGACTACCTTCCCCGCTTCCTAGATTGTTGCATGTCGACCAGTGTGGCTTTGTACCCCAAAGATGCACCTCCTTAAACATATGTAGACTCTTTCATGCTATGGATGCTGCTCAAGACCTTAACCCACCTTAACCCATATACTGGTTGCCTCTCCCTAGATATTACACAAGCTTTTGATTCTCTCAGCTGGGATCTCATGTTAGCAGCCCTATAAGCCTACGGCATACCTCCTATATATGTTCAATGGGTACGTCTATTCGAACCCCATGGCACTGGACAAAACTGGACCTCATATATCGACCCCATGCCAGATATTAAGTGGCACCCGACAAGGGTGCCCTCTGTCCCCCTTAATGTTTGTCCTGCCAGTGGAACCATTGGCTCAATATTTTCACCAATGTGCTGCTAGATGGGGAAATCATCTAGATAGACCTTTCTACGCGATCTCCCTTTATGCAGATGACATGATTCTTTATTTTAAAGATCTGCGATGTCCCCTGGCGGAAGCGTCACAGCAAATGTATCAATTCCGTGACCTGTCAGGTTTACGGATAAACGCTAATAAGCCTTTTCCTTCAGTGGCTTCTATGATGCCCTTAAGGTCACATTTGGACCATTACAGATCAAACTAGCTGCACAATCATTTAATTATCTAGAAGTGCAAGTGTATCGAGATCCGGTAGATCTCCTGCATGGCAACCTAGGCCGCGCAATAGAAATACACACATACACCTGCTCCATATTCTCCAAACATACCGCTGTGTGGTTTCTCTGTCTAGCTAGGAACTCACAACAAAGATGCTGTGCACTTGGAATCAAGTGACAGAACTGACCGTGGACTCTCTATTCACAGACGGAGTATTAATGCCCCACCTAGAGTTTACACAGACACACGGTTTACCAAACACCCTTTTTTAACACATGCTAGTATAATTGGCTATGTACGCCGCTACTGGGCGCCTGACGGAAATGCACCTATAAAGCATGAACTACTCGGGCGATACACACCATGGGACATGGGAGACACCTGATCAAATGGCTATATAAAGACCCCAGTGCACAATTGGGATTCTCCCTAGACTCCCTTAGGAACAAATGGGAGACTGACATTAATAGGATACTCACAGAAGGAGAATGGTCCTTCCTCCTACAATACCAGAAGCAAATCTCCCGGAACACATGCTTTAAATTGATTCAGCTCTCAATATTCCAGAGCTTACCTCACGCTGCATATATTGAATTTAAACTTTCCCATCCACTTCAGTGTCCTGCCCACGGTGTCATATAATGAGTGCGGACTTAGTTCACATGTTGTGGTCATGTCCTCACCTACCGACATACTGGGCTGAGTTGGGATGAACATTATTACGACTGACAGGGAGAAACAACTGGGGTACGTTAGAATAGTGCATACTCTGTACCCTAGGCCGAAAGCGGCTAAAGTATCCTCCCGCTTTGCAGACATGCCATTAATACTGGCCAAATGCTTATTAACAGTCACTGGAAATCCCCTTGTCTCCCTTTGATACATCAGTGAAGAAAAGAGGTGGTGAAATGCGAGTTGTTGGAGAGTGCTGCAATCAGCCATAAAGAACACAAAGGATACCGTAAACGCTCAGTTGCTCTAGACTGGGACACTATCCTAGAAAAAGTTAACGCACAAGTCAGAGAAGATGCACACTAGGACAACACAGGGTTTGCCATTGATCACTGGATTCAGCCAAATATCCCACCATGGAGCCTGCAATGTTCCATCTTCTGGGGATGTGTCCGAGGTTGGTACTGGGGTCCCGGGTAGCACTTTCTGACTGCTTAATAAATAGTACATCATACATGAACAGATCGCTTAACAAACCATACCGGCTCCCTTTAATTGCTATATTCCTTACATGATAAAACTTAAGATTTGTGGAGTACACATATTTACGTCGGGCAGCTGTTGGGAGGGAGGGGGGTTAGAGGGGTTTAGTCTTGTTGCTTAGATATGCAATGTCTTTCCTACTCTAAGTAATACAATATATATCACGTTATGTGTATGATCAGCTTGAGTAATGTCTTGTGACACTGATATTGTGGTTGCTTAATCAACAACACCTTACCCTGTTGTACTGAAAAATGTAAAGCCCAATAAAGGGTTTGTTTAAAAAAAACAAGCATTTAATCAAATATATGAACACTCCAGGTGCTTGAAGCAATGTCCTTTATGGCAACGAAGCCTATGGGGATTTCCCAGAGATATAGAAATAGTGTGTGACACAAATATCTGGAGTTACTTGTTTGAAGTGCTTCTTAAGATAGGTATGAACATGATGGAGTGGACATCCCTATCACTACTCATTCTTAAGATGTGCACAAGAAGTGTACTCTCACAACTATACACAATTGGGAGGGGGTGTCATGATCATTCACTGACCCCATTAGTATTTGCACTGGCAATGAAACTCCTTGCCAGCACAGTATTACAAATGGGGAACGACAGAGGGATGAAATAACTGGAGTGGCACTGCCATCTCAATGCACGTGGATGACATACTGGGGTATTTTTTGTACTTAAAAGACATACACACTGGATTAAGCCATTAGATAAACACATTTAATGTGCTTAAAAGCATCTTCGCTGAAACTTAACTGGAACAAGCCTTGTAATTTCCAAGTTAGGCATACTGGGTACCAAGGCCGTAGACCTATCTATGGTGTGGCATAAGAAAATATTTGAAAATAGACTTTGTCACTTTTTGGATGAAAAACATTGACATTTTTTCCAACTCAATTCTCAAAATGGGACTTTGCCATTTTTATGAAGAAAGAAGATTAAATTGGACTTTGTCACTTTTTGAAACCTAACAGCTTTCGGCATTTGAGAGTCCAGGTTCATCACTCAGAGAGGGATGTCATTGCAGGTAATGTGAGTAACAATGGGGGAACTGAGAGGTTGTATGCCCTTTTTGAGGAAGCACACTGTGTTAGGGAAAGTGGCACTGGCAAGAATGTTTGCCTTAACATAGCTGCAGTATCAATATTTAAAGCTACCTATAGTATTGCCTAGTAAGTTGTTGACAGTAGTGCACTCCATACTGCTAGAACTGATATAGAACGTAAACCGACTTAGAGTGGCTCTGAATATTTTCTCTTTCCCCCTAGATGAAAAAGAGGTCTGGGAATACCAGACTATGAATTTTATTACATAGTCATGTAACTCCTGTCGGTGGCTAAATGGACCCTGAGGGTAGTCACTCATGTTGATTTACTGGCTGGGTTAAACCTTGGATCAAGTAGCATGGGTGGGAAAGTTCTAAAGTTATTACAAGTAGAATGTCACTACTGGATAGTTATTTGAAGACGATCCGCATGATAGTGGTTTATATGTGGCGATTCAACCAGCCCAATTAGATATCAGCCTGGCCCGGAGCAGGAACCGAAATGGCAGGGACTCTTTTCAAGCCTGAGGTGCTCTCTTTTTTTAACAAGATTAGGTTGACATGTGACATGCCTAAGGTGTAGTGTTCAACATATGGATTGATCACAAAAGTATTGAGACTGATGGTGGTGTGGCAGCATAGAACTTCCAAAGACCAAGAACTGTATTAAAGTTGGTATCACTGTTATTTTTTATGATAATTGACACTACAAACTACGACCATCTCGTGCTGAGAAATAAGTGGTCTAGTGATATAGGAAATTAATTGGAAAGGGGACTGAAAGCTAGCATTACATGTTTTTAGGAGAGTTTCCAGCAATGCACGTTTTTAACTACTAGAATATAACTTCTTGCACAGGACATACTTTACCCTGTGGATAAAATGTACCCAAGAGCAGGGGCAACTTGCCTCAGATGCAAGACAGTGGACATCAGATTCTATCACATGGTTTAGTCCCACCCTATAGTGGAGCAATATCGGGAGTAGTCCACCAATGTGCTCTTGGGCCTGACTGGGAAAGCTGGCTTGATGAATACCTGGCCTAATACCATGACGAAGAAACAAAGGGTTAGCTGAGTTTGGATTTTGCCCTGCTGCTAGCCAAAAAGCTGATTGTGAAAGCCTGGATGTCCAGCAGGTGCCCAAATGACAGAGTGAATGACCAAGGTGCAGAGGTGGGCCGATTTAGACAATGCAATATTATGTGAGGTGATTTGCAAGTGCTATGATGGAATTTTCCAGGCTCAATCATGGGACGAGTTTCTGACAGCCTTAACAGAGAGGAGTAATGATGATCTACCACCATAGGCATTAAAATTGTAAAGCATAGGTTAAATAAAACAAATGTTTGGTAAGTGTATCACAGTCATGGTTTGAACAGTGTTTACATGAATGAGTGGCAGGGCAAGTATGTACTAGAAATGTAAATTAATGTTAAGTGGCAATTACTATTGCTCTCAGTGGTTGAGAGGTCATACAATGCCAGGATCACCTCTATGCTCAGATTAGCCCCTGGTAAGTCTCATATAGACTGAATATTTTCTCCATACTGGCAATTATATGTCCACACTGAATTCAGTAATCTATATTCCTAGCTCACAAAGTTGAAGACTAATGTGGCTAATGTACAAAGTAGTTGTGGTTATATTGCATCCTGTTAAACTGATGACACAAACAGATGTGTTTTATATATTTAAAAGCAATAAATAATATTAAGATAGATAAGAGATGTAGTGCAGGCGAAATATTAATATTAAAACATGTTGGAAAGTGCTTAATTTGTAATAAAAATAATATGTACAGGTGCCCTATTTTTCTTAGGAGGCCACCATTGCCAAAAACAGGTGTACAGTGTGACTTTTTGACTGACACTGGTAGTTACTGACTCTGACTGTGCCCTGGGCACTGCTAACCAGTCCCATTGCCAGTGCTCTGTGTAAAATGGATTATACAAATTAGAATAATTATCTAGGCATGTAGGTTTAGGGGCCCCAGCATAGACAGTACACCCATAGATGCACTGCTGTGGTGCCCAGTGACATTATAAAGGCAGGCCTGCCTTGCTGGCTGCTTTTAAGATAAAGTTAACCCCAAATTCAACTTTGGAATTAAAAGTACTTCAAAAGCCCTAAGCTACCTTACTTTTACATATGTGTCACCCCTAAGGTACACCCTAAGTGCCCTCAGGGTTGGGTGCAGTGTAACTATAGGCAGGGACTTTATAAAATATGTTTTATAAGACTTGATGAGGGAAAAATAGTCAAATTAATTTTCCCCATTGCAGTGAATGGCTCCATAGGCTAACATTGAGAGACTTTATTTCAAAATAATAAAGTCTTACTTTCCATAGGAAGGAGCTAAAAATAGAACATTTAGTATCAAATTAAATGTTATAATAAATCCAACAATTTGCCACTGTTGAATGTAATGTACAGGGAAAGAGTTTTAGAACTCTTGCTAAAAGTTACCAACTTCAGCCCTGTAGTGCCCTTCTCTGATTGGTGAGCCTCCTAATCCGCCAGGGCAATGCTGCCCTGGGGATTACGATCCCCTTCTCTGCCAGAGATGGTAGCACCGCCATGAAAATGCTGGTGGAGAACGAGTGCAGGGGACCCCAGAGGGACCCCTGCACTGCCCATGCACTTGGCATTAGCAGACAGTGAACACTGCAATGGTGCTGGTGCACCCGGAACTCTACAGCATTGTCACTGGCTCGATTACAAGCCGGAGACAATGCTGTAGGCTGTTTCCCGCTAGGCCAGCGGGCAGAAACTCAGGTTTGCGCCCACTGATCTAGTGGGAAACTCTTAACGGGGTCGGCGGCGAGGTAGTCACTATGGCGGCAGTCTCCATGTTGGAAGTTCAGAAGACAGGGTAAACCATCCACCCAACTCATAATCAGCACCTTAATCTTTAGAAATACATATATACTGTTCCCTTTCTTTGATTTTTGTTCTTTTGGTGTAATTGTAAAGATAAAAATATAATGTATTTTAATAAATTGGTTTAGGTTTTGTATTGTGTTTTGTGTTTTACTTATTTACTGTTTTGTTGATAGTAAATGCGTTACACACCTGTCTCCTAAGTTAAGTCTAACTGCTCATGACCAAGCTACCAAGGGTTGAGCCAGGATTAATTTATTGAGGCCTTCACTGGACCTAGTGGGGGTTTGTGGCCTTTTGCTAAGTGTAGGTGCTCACCTGCCCTTACCAATAATCCACTTTCCAACATTTTTGGTGCGCAGTGTTGTGCTCCAGTTCTTGTGTTTAATATCACAATACAGTTTTAAGTGAAGCAAATTAAAAATCCTCTAAATTGTCCGAGTGCAAAAATTGTTTTTAATTCATAATTTTTTTGATTTTTCTAAATTTCTGATTTAATTTTGCAAAGGTTTTTTTTGTTTGACACAAAAACCTAGGGATACCATGCCGCTCGATCATGCTAGCCTACCCACACTCACTGCAGTCCAGCTTAGGGGGTTGTGTGCTGGGAGGGGGTTGCCAGCAGCCACTAATATTAGAAAGAATGAGCTGATTAAATCCCTGACAGCCTAGACAGAGGCCCATGAGGTCGGCATAGAGGAAGTGTTGTAAAAAACGAAGTTACACATCCAAATAACAAGGTAAAGATCCTTTTTAATCGACATACGGCAGAGATCTTTTCCTTTGCCAGCAACACTCCAACTGGCTTCAAGATTCAAAGCACAACATTCTTTTTTTCTTGTTCAGAACATGAGCACTCCTCAACACAAGACAGGCGCTTGTGAAGACCAAGGTTCCATATATGACAGGAAGCTTCACTGGGAGTTGAGGGGGGATGCCAATTCCAACCTCTCAGAGGAGGTAGGACATCTTCAATGGGGAGGAATAGGGGTCATCTCTCCTCGCAGTCACCAGGACCCTGCTTAGAGCTAGCTGGCAGAAATGGGCCCTTTCAGAAGGGGCCAGCCTGTCCCTCAGGGAGAGAGAAATTGAGCACTAGAAGCAGAGATGTTGCCGCTGGAAAAGAAGAAGTGGGCAAGAGAAAAACAAATAGATGGTGGCAGCGATGAAGACTTTCAGATGTCCAGGGGTGGTGTTTTTTCCCCAAGTTACTGAAGGGGATTGTCTCTAGCTATCAAGGGGGGGTGACATAGACAAATGCCTGACAGTCTTTGAGAGGGCTCTCAGGATGAGGAGAGTTAAGCCTCAGTACTGGGGTTCACTGCTATGGGAGCTGATCCCAGTATCTGGGAGGGATAGGCTCCTTAACCTAGCAGAGGAGGAAAGAGACTCCTATCCCAACATGAAGAAGGGCCTCACTCAGAAGTTTGGTCTTACCCCAGAGAAGAATAGAATAAAGTTTAGGGACACCCAGAAGGTCAATACCCAGTCCAGGGTTGACTTTGTGGACATCTCAGTAAAGGCACTAGAGGGCTGGACACAGGGTAACAAGGTAAGTACCTATGAGGGGCTAAACAATTGAATCATAAAGGAGCACCCAATTTTGTTTCAGAGAAGTTATGCCAGTATCTGGTAGATTCTAAGTTGTTCAAACCCAGATACCTGGGGGAGGCAGCTGATGAATGGTTGAGAACCAGAGTTACCAACAAAAGCCCAGGGGCGATCAGAAGAAAGCAGGACAGGGCCCTTCCCAGGGAAAAGCCCAAGGGAAGGATAAAAAAAATCAGAAGAGTCCTCACAAGAGTCCTCAAAACCTGCACTGGGGAGCCCCAAGCCATGCCACTTCCAAGGGGAGGGGGTTTCAGGGGAAGCATTATGATCCTGTTAAGGCAAGGCAAGAAAGTTACAGGAACTTGCTAAGGCAGGGAAGTGTTTTGAGTGTCAACAGCCTGGAAACAAAAGAGGAGACGCTGTCTGCTCCAAGAAGCTCCCTACTGGTGGGCAGTCTCATGGGATTGCTAGTGTAGGGATGGGGGTAGAGGTTGGCCCAGGGATGGGTTCAGGCTACACATAGGTCACCTTATTGTCAGTGGGAGGGCTAGATTTTGCAGCCCTGGCCGCCTTACCTCCAAGCATGGAGAAGTACATGCTGAGACCTAAAGTCAAGGGGACTGAGGTGGCGGCTCTGAGGGATACAAGAGCCAGTGTGTCCATGGTCACAGAGAAACTGGTTTGCCAAGAGCAGGTCCTACCTGGTGTATTCCACCAGGTGACTTGCAGACAGCAAAATGAAGCTACATCCAATGGCTATGGTGAGCTTGGAATGAGGAGGTGTGACTTGCCCTAAACAGGTAGTTGTAGTGGTAGCTCCTGTCATGGAGGGAAGGGTCCATGCACAGATTCTGGATGTTCCTGAATGGGTGTATACTGTGACCAGGTCACAAGTTGCACAACAGGGAAGTGCTGGACACTTGGACCCTCAAACAATGGGTCAAGCCTTCAGAAGTACGCGAAGGGCACAGGGTATGGCTTGCCAGCCCCAGCAGTTACAGAGGTGCAGGAGGAATCCAGTCTGAGGGGGGATCTGACCTCTGAGGGAGGGACCCCTCCCCTGCAAGTTCTGCCTGACTTGACAGAATTGCAAGGGGCGGGTGGACCCACAAGAGAATAGTTGTGTCAGGGGCAAAGAGAGTGTCCCAATCTCGAGTTGAGAACCTGAGGTACTCTGCCCTCAGGCAAGAACAAGGTGATGTCAGTGGATCCCACAGGGCTTACTGGGGGGATGAAGTCCTCTATACTGAGGCTAGGGACCCCAAACCAGGGGCACCTAGGAGAGTGGTGGTCCCCCAGAAGTACAGGGAATTCCTCCTCACCTTAGGCCATGACATCCCCTTGGCAGGACATTTCGGGCAGACCAAGACATGTAATAGGCTGGCCACCATTTTTATTGGCCCCACATGTCAGAAAAAGTAAAGGAGTTCTGTAGCTTTTGTGTCACCTGTCAGGCCAGTGTCAAGACAGGGGGCAAGCCAAATGTTCCCTTAATACCACTGCCAGTAGCTGGGACTCCTTTAGAGAGGGTAGGGTTGATATTGTTGGTCCCCTAGACCCACCAACTGCCTCAGGCAATAGATACATTTTGGTTGTAGTGGACCATGCCACCAGGTATCCATAGGAAATACCCCTCAGGACAGTCACTGGTCCCACAGTGGCTGTGGCCCTACTTGGAGTTTTCACTAGAGTAGGCTTTCTCAAGGAGGTGTTCTCAGATAGGGGCACAAACTATATATCTGCCTATCTGAAAGCATTGTGGGATGAATGTGGTGTTACTTATAAGTTCACCATCCTATATCATCACCAGACCAATGGCCCAGTGGAAACATTTCACAAGACCCTGAAAGGTATGATCATGGGAATGTCTGACAAACTGAGAAGGCGATGTTTGCTTACAGGGAGGTACCCTAAAAGGGGGTTGGCTTCACCCCCTTTGAGTTACTGTTTAGGCACCCTGTAAGAGGCCCATTGTGTTTGGTGAGAGAGACTTGGGAAAAGCCTCTCAAAGAGTCCAAGCAGAATGTGCTTGACTATGTCTTAGGCCTGAGGTCTCACATGGCCGAGTATATTAAGAAGGCAAGCAACAACCTGGAGGCCAGCCAAGAGCTCATGAAGCTCTGGCATGACCAGAAGGCTACTATGCCTGATTACCATCCAGGTTCCACTTTCTAACATGCAGGAAATCAAAGTTTTTATCCCACTTTATTTCTCTTTATCTCTTGCATCTTTTTTTATACCTGCTTTCTATCTTTGTCACTTTTTTACTGTCCGATCTTCTTTGCTCCATTTTCGCCCTTTCTGTCTTTTGATTTGGATCAAGATCTGATGATGAAAAGTCTTGGGACCCAAAAATGAGTACTAATGTCACAAGCCTGCAACCCCAGACACAAATTAAGAAGTGATGTTAGGAAAATAATTACATTTATGGTTGTTGGGGAGGAAGAACTATTGGAAGCCATTTTTGGCATCTACATTACGTTCTTATCTTTTATGACCTACTTTCAGGTAATTGCAAGTTACAGTAATTCTCACATGCAATTATGTAGTTTTGTATCACTATTCATGTTACTGTGAGTTGTCACTGTTTTGCAGATTGACAAGTAAGAATATTCTGGCATATTCTTGCATATATATTATAAGCACAGGTAGGTTATATATCACGTAATTGTTCCCAGGGCTCAGTTGTGCAAATAGGAATGATCTTTGTATTCAAGATGTAAAGGGGATTGGTTAAGCCATCAGAGAGAATCAAAGGTTATCACCGGCCAGGCAACTCACTAAGTAAAACTTTTTCTGTGGCTTGCTGACAAAGAGGCCAAACCCCAGGAAGGCCATGCCAATGATTCATTCTCTTAAGTTGATAAACTGAGTCATAATAAAACCCGCTATATATAGTCTTCGAAAAGGCCTTAACTGGAGTAGATAAAGCTATATAAAAAAAACACGTCATTATTTTTACATGTTAATGGCCTGAAAAAATATAGTCAATCTGTGTAATGCAGGGCAATAATGTACACACTGATATGATTACAATTGCCAAGTTAGCCTATTGACATTTTAGGAGCTTCATAAGTGGTGTCACTCTCACAAAGTCGAACAGAAAAAAATATATTCTTGAAATAGCTTTCAGTTAGATACTAAAAATGATCTATGGCTTTTTCTGTTTCTGCAGCTGTTAGACTGGATGGTGTTGATGTGCGAGGCTATACAGCTTGGTCACTGATGGACAATTTCGAGTGGGCTACAGGCTATGCAGAAAGGTTTGGTTTGTATTATACAAACTATTCGGACCCGTCACTAGCCCGAATTGCTAAAGAGTCAGCCAAATATTATACAACATTAATTCAGTGCAATGGTTTTCCTGATCCATCCACTGGGCCACACCCTTGTCTCGAGTCAAGGCCAGAAGGTAAGTCCAAAAAATGAAAATAACTGAGAAAAGTAAGAATATACGATGCAATGAAGTGTACTGGTTTTGTGACCAAATGGTTTATTCATCCAAAACATCAATGAGATAGCTCTGTAGATGTGTGCATCCATTTTTGGTTTAAGGAATGAGCAAAAGATATATTTAATAAACAGACGATAACAGCACGATCTAATACTTTGAAATTGTAAAATCTACAAATATAAAGCCTTCTAAATACTAGAATGTTCTTTTTATTTAAGAAAATCACAATGGGAAATCAAACATTGATAATTTCAAGTTATTTTTCCAATCAGGAGCTAATTGAAGATTTGTCTCAGCTATTACAATATATTCAAGTTTGCAGCTGCTAATAACACTGCCCAGCAAAATATTGTCAGGAAAAAGGAGAATTTGTATACAATATATTATTCATTTTAGCGACAAAGATTACCAGAATAGTTTAACATTATTCCAGCTAGAAGATACATGGAAAAGGTCTGTACATCCTTTTAACAAGACAAACAATGATTTGGAATTGAAATGTCACTTTTATGTAAACAAGAGTGAGTAATAAAAGCTCTGCCTAAAACAAAATGAAGAATTTTAGTGGTTCTAGTTGATTTTAGCCCCAATTCCCCATGAAATACCTAAATTAGAGTTCCATTCCAGTTTAATCTTAGATTTAAATCAATCTTTGAATGATGAAATCATACAGTTTTATAGTTTTGATATCTTAAGAAACATTAGAATAAGAAACATTATTATAAATGACATTGGAAGAATTAGAAATGTTCTTGTAGTTGCTGAACCGAATGAAACTGTTGTTCTTAAACATCTGATGAAACCAAATAATTTATTTATCTCTCCAAGTCTTCCAGTAAACAATTTCTCTATTAATTGGTATACTCTCCAAATACAAAATAATACTAAATTTGCAAAGCTAAGAGTCTTTAATTAATAAAATTCTAACCAAAATTGGATTGACAATTTTATATGTATTCTTAATTATGAGTGTAGAACACATGTTGGATTTCGGTCATTAGTAAAGCCTTTTTTAAAGGAGAAATGTAACAGGGCTTGCCCCAGATATACCTTTAAAGGTCTGTCATCATCCATCAATTATATGATCCAAAGTTCTAGCCTACTGCAATCAAAAAGATGTTATCAAGTGTGAAATAAGGGGTGCGCTGCAGAGCCCAAAGCAAGATGGCCACGCATTAGTGAGGTATTGCCAACCATCACCAGCAATCCTGCATTTATCCTCTACCTGAGAAGCCATCTGCACTAAATTGCCCCCATCGTGTGGTGCTGGCAGATGCGTGGACACCCATATGTAATTACAGAGGCTGGGGGAGCAGCACAACGCCTGAAAAGCGGCTGAGAGAAAACAGACACTATAAATAATGGCGACCAAGGAGTGACAGTAGTGAGTATGCTCTGGAGCTGGAGACTAGGCCGGTGCCGCTGAGCTCTCTGAGTGAATATGATGCAACCAGGCAGAGGTGGATTTGTGCATAGCCGCCGGCATATGCGGAGTGGTGCTGCCAAGGCGATAATATAATGCGGCAAGCAGATGAAGTGGGCAGAAGCAAGCCAGGGCCCTCCGGCGCCATGGTAGGAGCTGTTGCCCCGGGATTGAGTGCCTTTGGGGTGACCAGAGCTCTCCTATGGTGTGAAGCCATGGTGGCTGTGCAAGCCCCGATAAGAAGCGATTAGTAAGCGGCTGGGCCAGGTTGCAGCTGGCTGACTGCGGCAAAGCAGCATGGAGGTAGTCACTGCTGCAGATTTGTGCCCCTGCAAGAGGAGAACGCATGGTGTTTGCTCAGCTGGGCCTGGCGACGGAGCTGATAGCGACAGCACTGCAGGAATAAATACCAACCCCTGCCGTGGTGTTGCAGCTGCCTGCGGTGCCCTGCTGGCCTGCACTCCCTGGGCCCATCAGCTCTTGCACCCATCCCCATTAGTGGGGGTAGAGGCGATAGACTGCGCCTGGAGTGTGTAGCCCAATGGGAGTGCTGGGTGCTTGTGAGCGCCCGTTTGCTATTACCCTGGCTGATTAATTCCTGGCTGGCTGGATAACTAGCAGGACTGTGGGGCATGTAAGGAATCACTTGGGTGCCTTAGACTCGTGCGTGGGCCCCTGATGCTGCCACACTGCACCTCATAGATGACTGGGGCAGTAGTCGGGGTGCTGCACAATCACATGAAGGAGTGGCACTGTACGACTTTATGAGTGCCCGACATTTTTGGCATATTGCCCATTTCTATGCTTCAGTGTACTGAGGTTGGATATATGAACAATCTAATTCTGAGGCTACCGCCGGATGGTGCTCGCTGGTCTCGCTTTGAGACATTATGGGGAAGAGGGATAAGCATCAGTCAAGTTTGACGTTTGAGTCCAAGAGTGCTAGAAGACCCCTGCCTGTGGTGTCTCCAGACATTGAACATGAGGTGGGGGTGGCACCATATTGGAGAGCACCCTGCTCCTTCTGCAGCAGAGTCTACAATCCATAGATAGTGAAACTGACTTGTTGAATCCACAGATGGATCAAATGGCTTTCAAACTAGACCACCATGGACCACGCATAGCAGACGCCAAACAGTTTACCTCTTCGACTGAAGATACACTCCAGAGTGCACCAGAGACATGTCTCAATTTGGAAAAAGTGCTTGCTCTCATGCAAGCTAAGAACGAGGACCTTGAGGCAAGATCCCAAAGAAACAACATTTGTATCCTTGGTATTCCAAAGACCACCAACATTAGAAAAATTGAACTCTACAGTGAGCAGCTCCTCTGCTATATCTTTGGCACTGAACATTTTTCCACTATGCTGATTGTTGAAAAGGCCCACAGATCTTTGGGGATGCGACCCCTTCCTGGGGCACCATCTTGACCTATAATCACCAGACTACTCAAGTATAGTGACTGAGATGTGATGCTTTGGCTCTCCCAGGAGAAAAAGGCAGTCCAATATCAGGGTGCTGAAATCGCCTACTTTCCCAATTTCACTGTGGTGGTCTGAATGGCAGGATGCACATTTGCAGCTGTAAAGAAGAAATTGCAACAGGCTGGACTGACTTAAGCAAAGCTCTGCCTGGCCAGACTGCAGATGGATCTGCCTAAAGGTCCGAAAATCTTCATCATGCCGCAGACCGCACTGACTGCCTCAGAAAAATAGGACTGGGACACAAGTCCACCTCTGATAAAGTCAACTAGCAGGCCTCAGGACACACTACGATATGAATGTTTGGGAATCTGGTCATGGTATTTGGTCATGAAGGGCCTTGGAGATGATTGCTATTTCAGGGCAATCACTGGCTGTACAACTGCCTTATTTACTCTCAGGGTGCAATGGTTGTATGAATGGCGTAGTCACAGCCGTACTCCTGGAGGGCTGTCCGGCAATTGAATAATCTGAAAAGATTCGACAGGTATTAGCACATTTGGGTCAGTACCATATGCCTGTTGCTTACTTGCACGAAACACATTTATCTAAGCATGCTCCAGCCACGATAGGTGCCAAATGGGCGAATGTTCGAGTGGCACCTTAGTATTCTACCTATGCATGGGGGTTATCATTCTGATAAAGAGAGGAGTGCAATTTGATTTAGTGCATTCAGAGGTGAATGAACAGGGTCCATAAGTCATAGTGCAGGGAAAGTTGTGTGGCTCCATAGTCACATTGGTTAATTCTTAAGGCCCAAATGTATATGGCCCGGCTTTCTTTTGCATCTATGGGGTCGTCTGCATACTTTGCCGTTTATGCCCTTGATATGAGGCAGTGATTTCAATGTGTGTTTGGACCCTGGGTTGGATCGGTATACCTCCTTGGGCTGGTGGGATCAGTGTGTCGCTACAATGATGCAAAAATCCATAAAAGAATTTGGAGCTGTTGATGTCTGGAGGATGCAGCACCTGGGACAAAGGGAGGGTACATATTTTTTATCCGTCAATGGTTCAAGGTCACGCCTTGGTTATTGGGTGACAACAGGTGAGGTGCAGGGATGGGTGGGGGAGATACCCCACCTTCCACGCACTCTTTCATCTTCCCACGTATGTGTCTCCACCATTTAACTCACACTTTGCTTTGCTTGGTCAGGTCTTTCAGGGGAACATTGGGAGGCTTTTGAGAAGTTCTTTCTTTTCAACAAGGACTCAGTTGGGAGTACCAGAGTCCTTTGGATGCCTTTTAGGCCACTATTCATAGGGTATGCATTAGAGCGCAGGCAGACATATTGAGGTATATCAGATCCTGCATTCGGATCAGCGAAGACACTCTTTGGGGTCTAGAATCGGAGTCTGCTTCTGGTCCTTCACCTACAGTACAGGAAAAAATAAGAGATCAGGGGCCTCATTATGACCCTGGTGGTGTTATGGTCATGGTCGGACAGTGGTCCGACCATGACATTACGACCCTGGAGAAAGCGTCCCGGTCCCTATCTGCCAGGGCAGTGCTGGGATTATGGCCCCTCTGTCCGCCGGTGTTAACATGGCGGTTTCACTGCCATGTAAATGCTGGCGGAGACGGGTGCCAGGGGCCCCCCTGGCCAGCTCTGTAGCGCAAATCACTGTCTGCTTTGCAGACAGTGATCTGCGCGACAGGTGCTGGTGCACCTGATGCACAACAGCGTTGCCTCCGGCTCTATTATGAGTGGTGTCAATGTTGTTGTGCGTTTCCCACTGGATCCAGCAGGTGGAAACTGTGTTTCCACCCACTAGCCCAGCAGGAAACACATAATCGGTCCAGCAGGAAGGCGGTCGCATTGGAGGTCTCCTGTCCTGCGAGTGTTTGGCGGGCAGCCTTTTCAGCCCACCAAACTCCTAATGAGGGCCCAGGTGACTGAATACAATGAAATGGCAGAACATGAGGTGCAGCATCTGTTCAGGTGACATTCAGCTTGAGTATATGCTGAGGGGGGTAGGCCTGGATGTGCCCTGGCTACTAATCTAATGAATCCTAGGGCATCTACACACATATAGTGTATGTGGCTCATTCAGATAGGGGGCTGAGTTATGACACTATCTCCATCCTAAAACAGATTGTGTCATTCTATGTTGAGCTATGGAGACAGCCACAGCCCTTGATGTAACGCAATATCTGGAAGATATCGCTTTAGCATGGGTCTCACCAGGCAGAAGAGGGTATCTTAGCCGTTCACTATAGATTAAATTAAAGAAGTGATGCATAGCCTCCCTAGTGGTAAGACTCCGGGCATGGGTGGTTTGCCTAGTGAGTTCTACAAAGAATATACTGACATACTGGCTCCCCATCTCTTGGATGTGTTTGAGGAGGCATACACAGCACAGTGACTGTCACCCTCTCTTAGAGAAGCCTTAATTGTCATGCTGCTAAAGCCTGACAAGCCGTCGAGCGCTGTGATTCGTATCACCCATTGTCCCTTATCAATACGGACACCAAAATCTTGGCCAAACTGATAGCTACTCGTCTATTACCACTGATGCCCAATTTTGTCCTGCTGGACCAAGCAGGGTTTATCCCCTCCCGCCATACCACACACAATCTAGGACAATCTTTGCACTATTGCATCACTTAGCCCCCACTATGAAAGCAGCCGCGATTCTTTTCGATGCCGCTGATTCTATAGCCTGGCTATGTATGTTACCATCCTGAAGAGAATGGGATTTCCCACCTGGTTTGTCCACTAGATCCGATTATTCTACATGGAACAAGTTGCCAGGGTAAGAGTTAATGGAGTGGCCTCAGACCTCTTCCCGGTGGACAGGGGCACTACCAGAGATAACCCTGGTCACTGTTTCTATTTGCTCGTGAGCCCCTGGCCTGAGTCGCTCGGCTGCTCCATTTGGCAGCATCACTGTGATTCCATCTGTGCCCTTTGGCCATTTCCTTGTATGCTGCCGACATGGTGCTGTATGTGAGGGATCCAGAGGCCCATCTGGACACTCTCTTTAGGGAATACGTGCGGCATGAATGGATATCTATCCTGAGTATCAATTGGGAGATGTCCTATGTGCTGCCCCTTATGGATAATTCTGCAATGTTCTCTACAGAATTTCCGTTAAAGTGGTGCACAGAGCCAGTGAAGTATCTGGGTATCTGGGTACACAGGGACCCAGAACAGGAAGTCCGTTATTAGTACGGTTGAGTGGTAGCTAAATTAGAGGACCGCGTGCAGAGGTGGTCTCGCCTCCCACTTTCCCTCGATGACCGTAGAGCAGTGGCAAAAAATGTCATTCTGACCCAATTCCTTTAATTTGTTGTCAATATTCTGGTCACTCTTATTCAGGCATTCTTTAAGATACTGCAGGCATTGCTGACGGTGTTGATATGGGGGGTGGACAGTTGCGGATGGCATGGATGCAGCTCACACTCCCATTTGAGAAGGCGGATTTAATGCTCCTGAATTTTATCTTTCCCATTTGTGTGCACAGGCACGGCATGCGCACCACTGGGCACATCCTGAATGCTACACCTCGCATACTGCAATAGAGCAAGATACTGCAGACCCTGTTCAATTATCCTCCCTATTATATAGACAATGGGATGCGCAACGCAGCAGTATTAGTACTATTAATTGCACACTAAATGAGTGGCAGGTTATAGGAGCGTGAACTGGCAGGAGCTCTTTATATGCCCCAGCATTGCCAATCACGCATCACCTCAATGTCCCTGTCACGCAAGAACAGAAGGCCTTGAAACTCCTTTAAAATGTGGGATTGCAATCAATGGGATACTTGTTCCCAGAGGCCGTTTTATATGGTTCTCATCCCTACCGCAGCGCTGTCGAGACTCCCCCCCATGCTCGTCATGTACTTACGATTGCAGGCTGCATCGAGGGAGCATTAACCAATGTACCCACAGGTCCCCCCACCTCTGGCGCTTTGCAATTAGTGCTCACTAGTGTGTCTCAGTCGGGTCTTATCACTGGTTTATATAATATGGTGCAGGCAGAAATGTGCCAACCAGTCACTACCCTCTTGGATAAGTGGAATAGGCTGCTAGACCACCCAGTGATGAGTAGACGTTTTGTTGTGCTTTGACGAGTAGACTTACAGCTAATGGGAACTTATGCCTTATCCATTTTAAGTTCTTACAACAGATGATCTTACACCAGTTCATCCGGCTAGGTTTGGGCTCAGGCAGGATAATAGCTGTAAAAGATGTGGGGAATTGGGGAAGATGTTTTACATCTTGCCTAGGGATGTGCTAAAATTCACAGATACTGGCAATCAGTCATGTGGATACTCACCAAGGTCGTTGATGAAACAGTTCCATGTAACCCTCAAATATGCCTTCTGGGGTATGTTTGTCCTTTGCAGCCGGCTAACCGCAAGGTGGCAGCAGTGGCTCTGTTGCTGTCAAAGAGGAGGGTAGTCATCCATGGGGGGGAGCATGTCCGACAATGGCCAGTGGTATAAAGATATTGCATACTGTATGGATCAATTGGAAGTCTACGCAGAGGAGCTCCCCCGGGCTTCTTGTCCAAAGTACTATTGGACGCTTATGACATCATATCTGCTATTACTATCTGTTGAGGGATAAATGTAATGAAACTTGTTATCACAGTATGAGTAGGACAATGCAATTTCATGGCTCACCAGGAATGTTAATGTTATGCTCAAAGTAAACATTCATAACATTATTGACTGCTATTGGCATGGGTTTGCTTGTTGCTTTCTGTCACTTTTATCTTATAAATGCCAATAATTTTTTTTTTTTTTAAAGTGTGAAATGAGCAGAAGGAACACCTTCTTCTTATCTGTGCATTTTCAATATTTTTAGGGAAGTCCTTTTTTCTTTGGGTTCCAAAGAATTTCACAAAATAGAATCTATTGATTTAAAGAAGGAACTTGGTATGTTAATAGGAAGCATATTCTAAAGAAATAATAGGAACTATCATCATTTTAATCATGTCTAATCTCCTCCCACCAGGATAAAAAGGAGCCCATGTTTGGCTAGATTGGTAACTTTGTGTCTAATGTAATCCAAAGTTAGTTTAACTGTACCATTTATATTACTTAGGACACTCCTGACATGTATCTCTCAAATATAGGTAGACTATAGAATATTTATAGAACGAGTAGTTTTGAGATTATTGGCATATACATTTGAAATCAAAGTTAAAATTGTTATCCAAAACCATAACAGTATAACTCTTTAAAGATATATTGCCAACTAGGATGGTCAAATGCCTTCTCAGCATCTAATGTATCAGCAGCAAATGGAAAATGGAGTGTATATACTTTATTAATGGCATGTAAAAGAATATAAGCATTATCAGAAGACAATCATTGTTTAACAAAGCCAGGTAGCATATTCTTTATTAAACATGCAATAAAAGATTCTGATCTCATTGTAATAATACCTTTGGTGTAAACCTTGCAATCAGTGATAGTCAACAATAGAGGTCATTTGCTCTAACGCAGTATTGCATCTCTGTCTGTTTGAAACAAAGCATTACCTCAAAAAAGTACCTACATATTTATTACCTTCAAAAAAGTAATTATAAAATGAGAGTTGGTGTTGTGACAATAGATTACAACAGGAGAAACAGAATTCCTCCAAAGTAGTATCATTTTCGAGACCAGATCAATCCAATCCACATTTTGGTAATTATATCTGGAAATTGTAGAAACATATTTAGTAATATTCTCTGGAGTTATTTCCCTTTCTGTGGAATGTATGCATTTGTCAAATGAGCAGTCTTGGCATCACTAATATCACCAATTATAGAAGAAAGTAATGTTTTTTCTTTATGCAAGTTTAAATATTTAACTAATAGTTTTTTTCTTAACCCCATGAGACATGGCTAACATCCCATATACCTGACTAGAATTGTTATTTATTTTTAGTTCAAGAATAGTCTCTGAATTTGAGCTGAAGTATTTATATTCTAACATCTCAATGTTATCCAGAATCACAGTTGTTTTGGAATGTCAAATGTTCTTAGTATAAGGGACATAACATATAATTAAATGTGTTGATTCTGCTCTATATGTATCCTAATTATTCTGAAAAGAAGTGTCTTCAGCAACATTCAAAGAAAGGTATATTTTGAAGATAATTTAAATTCTTATATGAATATAGAATCATTTAACAAAATAAGATTAAACATCTACTCTTTCATAATTGTATAACAGGAAAATCTAACCATATCCAGGTGAAGTAACAAATCAAAACTGAGCCCATCTCCAAAACCAATAAACCATTTGAAAAGTTACAACCAGATACAATAAAAACAAGCTTACTGCAAGAAGATTGTATGTGTAACAAGAAAGATTATTCTCTTTTATCCAGCCCACCAACGATCTTCTAAAGCACTGATACTCAAAGTACGGCCCGGTGGCCGCATGCGGCCCTGTTGACCTTTATATGAGGCCCCCTGATCAACAGCAGCACCCTGCAGCTGTTCACTTGACTCAGCACTTACATAAAAAAAAAATAAACAGGCAAGTAATTCTTTAAAGGTTGATTGAAGTTAAAGAAAGGAAGTAACTAGGTCATCCTGCACTACTTAATTATAAGAACACCTTCATTTTCAAAGCCATCTTGCAGTAAAAGTGTAGAAATATAATAAGGTCTCTTCAAAATTCATAGGGTGTATTTCATTAACATGCAGAATCATTTCACTTTAGTACATCATATTACATCAGTGCATTCAGAAGTATTTTTTAAAGTGATCGTTTTGAAACATTAATTTAGAAACATTAATTCTTCTCCACACTCTGACAACATTGCCAATAGTGAACTAAGAGGCAGGTCAGTTGTTATTTGCACTCATAGGATGGCCTGGGTTCCTATTACACATGAATAACACCCACCTTACCGCCTCCCCCACCTCCAAGACTGCCACTTTGCTAGCATCAATGTGGCCCTCGTCACATCACAGACTAAATTTTGCGGCCCCTGAAACAATGTTTGTGAGTACCAATGTTCTAAAGCTTTATCTACAATAATAATTTTTAAGGTTTTGCATATTATTAATGGCACTTACAGCTCCTATTAACGCAAGGGTCACAAGACCATACCTAAAACAACATTAGGATTAGAAGTGGACATTATTTTACCCCCGTTTTCCTGAAAGAAAGAAATGTCAAACTTAGTCAGCCCATAAGCACATATCAAATCAAAAGAAGTGTTTCCTATTACCACCTTTAAAAGAGCCATTTGCCTTCAGAATCACAATCTTGTGATGCTGTCTGCACTTGGAGAAATTTACAAAATAAAATTAAAACACCATTCTTTTTCCCCAAAGGTAGGAGAATAGAAAACTGAACAAAACAAATAAAACATATTAACTTAGCAGTCTTTAACCTTTTGACTTCTGTAGATCCTCACCGAAACACTAGAGAAAGCAAGGGCACCAGCTAAGCAATTTAAGTGCTTTGAACCTCAAAGCAATGGACAAAAATGTAGAATACATCAACAAATAAATAATGAATAATTCAATTTAATTAACAAACAAAATAGGAATGCTTTTTTAATGGAAAGATTGGAGCTTTTCAAAATTTGTTTTTTTTACTGTAAAAGATAAAGCAATGTTGTGGACTTTAGCATATCACTGTGTATTTTTTTTTGCTTCAAATGCATTCTCTGTTTTTTATGTGCATGCCAGTGCTTCAATTGAGGCTACCAATCACCCACACTAGATTCTGTTTGCTGTACTTGTGCTGCTCCCACGAATCAAGCTAAGGAGACCAACACTTTTTTTTGCCCCCAATTTCAAATTCCTTCACATTTACTTAGCATTTTACATTTTTCAATTGTACATGTTGCATACATATATATATATATATATATATATATATATATATATATATATAAATATATATAAATATATATATATATATATATATATATATATATATATATATATATACATATATACGGCTAAGGACTACAGGTCACAGGTTTATCTTAGTAGATAAGTGGCTTTCCTAAAGAAGAGTTAGCTGACATTTTAATCTAGATGAGTGGGCTAAGCTCTTTTATGCTTAATATGATGACCATAGCCTTGACATTCCAGGTGATTATTCTAGTCATAACAATTTGTAAATAAAAATGATTCCAGAATGCTTACAAATAACAAGTATTAGAATAAAACATAACAATGCTAGTGCACTGGGAAAGGAACATACAAAAATAGGACGTCTTATGAAAAGATTGAAACAAATAGGAACATAAAAAAAGGAAGAAAAACAAAACTTTAAACAAAAGACAGTCAACCATAAAAAGGTTAAAGTCTGAAACACATACATAAGAAGAACCTTTGAAGTAGGGAATGTTGTTCATCATGAATAACAGGAAACACAGATATGGACTGAATGAGATACAGGCAACAACAACCAAAATGATAAAAACAGACACTACCTTAAAAAGGAATGTACCTAAAGATAAAACATAACAATTAAAGATTTTCCCTCTTTTTACTGAAGATGAAGAGGTCACTTCTTTCTCCACCATTCATGATGTTTGTGGAGGATGAGGCAACTGATAATTTTGGTATTGTAGAGAGATCAGGAGAAAAATATTCCATGGTAAACTTGAGGTTACAATAAAGACACAACTTCTCTTTTGTCAGAGAAGGGTGCTGACCTGTGATTGAACTTGGCTTTTTAAGTCTTTCAATTGAGTGTAGATGGGGATTGACATACAACCACGGTGATGCTCTGACAAAGAATAACCTGCATGAGAAATCATGAAGTGTGCCATCACGGATCAATGATTAATTAAGCACTGCTTTATTTAAAGAGAGTTATTTCCAATAACCATCTGATACACGAAAAGTTGAGGCACAACATTCTAAAGAGAATCCAGAGAAACTAGAAAGCAGTCAGTAGTATGATAAATAGTTGTCCATTTGAAAAACATAACATTGAATGCATCTGATATTGAAAAAAGAAAAACATATGACACCGCAATTTCACTATCACCTACATCTGCTTTAAACATGAGAAAACACAACAAAGGTGCTGAATGTAATAGAAGGCTCAATCATCAATATGATGTATTGTAAAATACACTGAGGGCAACATTTATCAATGTTTTGCTTTGCCCTTGAGCCACACAAGGCGAAGCACAACCTAGAATGAGATTTGCAACACCATGCAAGGCCACCTTGCGTAACCCTGCATGGCTTAGTATATCTGGAAAGAGGAAAAAGCCTCAGATGATAGTTTCTGTGCAGGAAGGTACCGCTTCCTGCACAAAAACAACCCTGCACACAATGCAGGCATCCTTGCACCATGACGCAAGGGTCCCTCCAATGGCACAAGGCAGAACATTGTGCACTAGGACAAGGAGAGGACTAGAATGAGCCACATTATGTGAAATATGGCACATTCCTGCCATCTTCCTTTCATGCAGCAGGGTGTCTTGCTGAGTTGTGTGTGTGAAAGTATAATAAATCTGACCTCTAGTACTGAAGGAAGTAGAAAAACCGGGCATAAACTAGTGACAACATAGACATAAATGGGAGAGAAGAAGGTGAAATCAGGAAGGCGAGGTAGAACAGCCTCTCATGTTTGAGGGCCAACATTCATCTAATTTCTTTGTAAACCATAGTAGCTCCACTACCACATTTTGTAGCCTTAGATATACATAATGAGACAACCAAAAAGGATATCTGAAACGTTTTGAAGCAACATGAAAGCACCAGAAGTTCCTCTGGGTGAGATTCCATTCTTGTGCTTTTAACTTGTTAGAATCCTTGCAAAAGAGCACAATCATAAGAAAATTAGTATTGACCTCACATGAAAGGAACAGCGCATCCAAGTTTCTAGGCCATGAATACTGTTCATAGGAGCATATATAAAAGCTCAGGTGCATTCTGTTGTTGTTGGGTTCATTGAGGAGATGTAAGCATAGCAGGCTCACAGCTCACAGATCCAATTCACTTAGGAGGGTGTACCAAGTGAGCCAAAAGGAGATGAGTGAATAATCTTGAGCCAATACTTATTAACCTTATGGAATTCCATAGGGAGAACTCCATAGCATTGTTTTTAACTTTTCTCTATCATTAAAGAATGAAATCAAACAAATGCAAAATATTTTTGCCCCTTCCCACTGAAGAAGTTCAGCCCAAATTTCTTCGCTGTGTCACTTATACGAGGGAACACAATCAGTCCAAGGCACAGTTCTACATTATTGAGCCACACCAAAGGTGCACAGATGAGTTCCAAGTCAGAGGCTTTGTGCCTCCTCTAGAGTGGGATCACTAACAGAATATCGAGGACAGAAGTATCTTATGGACAGAAGATTTTGTCAAAACCTTTGAGGATCAAAACATCAAGAAAATAGGTGCAAATAGGTAAGGATAGATTTACTATTCTTAACTCCATAGCTATATACCTTGAATATATATGCATAAGAAATTCACTGAAAAAACAGAGGTTACAGGGATGTTATAGTTGGGAAATAGAATAAAAGAACTTGGAAAAAACTAAAAAACTAAAGTTACAGCAACATTAGAGTTAGGTTCAGATTTTACACGACAAAACCATAGAAATTGAGCTGTTATAGTTAGAGTTATTTCAAGTAAGTATAACTTATGCCCTAAGGTAACTATAACTCGCATCCTCTCAGTGCACAGTTTTCTCGTCGATAATTGTACTGCAAATGGTACAGTGATATTATCAATAATGTCATAGAACATGTCATGAGTGATATTATATATGGGGTAATTAGCAGTGTATGGCAAGGACGCGAGTTATAGCTACCTTAGGGCATGAGTTATAGCTACTTAGAAAAATTATAACAGCTGACTTTCTATGGTTTTTGTGTGTGTAGAAGCAGAACCTAACTATAAAGTCCTTTGTAGCCATTGCTTTTTAGTGAATGTCTAAGATTTTTTTAATTCGATTTCCTAACTATAATGTCCCTGTAACCTTTGTTGCCTACCCTCCTCCTTGCCAACAGCTGCCCAAGTCCATGGCCCTACTCCCTCATTTACAGCTCTGTGTGGCTGTTTGTCTTCTACTGCCCTTCCCGCCTGCCCTGAACAGTTAGCTTGCTGCACATCCACCTCCTCCCTAACCTCTGTTGTCCGAGTCCATGCACCAGCTCCCTCCCTCCTACCCTGCATAGTCGGATATACTGCCACTGCCCTCCATTTAGCTTGATGTCATGCTTACACCTCCTGCCCTCCATCGCCCAATTCTATGCCCCATCATTTACCTCCCACTTAGTTTCTGTGCTTAGCTTGCTGCCCCTACCCTCTGATGTCTATGTGCTTATCCCAGCTCACTTCTTCCCCCACCATGTTCCATGAACCTGCCCCTCTTATCTACTACAAGTGTGCTGTTGAGCTGCCACTGCCCATCCCACCTGCCAAGCATGGTCCGATGGCTGCCACCTGTCCCTACAACCTCCACCCGGCCTGTCTGAGTTCCATGCCCCTACCTCCCTCTCCTGTCCTCCATGGTCCATCTTGCTAACACTCCATTCTGCCCTTCATGCTTTGTTGTGCTGCAACTGCTCCTCCTGCCTGCCCTGCGTGGTCTGTTGTGAAGCCCCTTCCCCTTCAGTTGCTTGTTTCCAGCCCTAACCCTCCCTTCTGTCCTCCATTGTCCTTTGTGCATGCCCTGCCCTTCCCCTCTTGCCCACCACGGCCGTTGTGCTGCCACTAACCCTCCGCTTGCCATGCATAGTCTACTGTACAGTAACAACCCCTCCCACCTGCCCTCTGTGGTTAGTTTGCTGCCCCTGAGTCCCTCCCACCTTCCCTCCGTTGTCTATGTGCATGCCATTATAGTCTCACTACTGCCCTCCATGGTGTGTTGTGCTTCCAGTATCCATCCTGCCTTCCCTCCATGGTCAGCTTGCTGATCCTGCCCTGCCCCTTTGTCCCATGCCCGCTGGTTTCCATGTGCAGACCCCTACCCCCTCCCTCCTGCCTTGTCTGGTCCATTTACCTGGCCATGCCCCCCTCCCTCCTGCCCTTCATGGTCCGTTATGCTGTGACTGTCACTCCTGTCTGTCCGGTATGGTCAGCTTGCTGTCCTTGCCTCTTCCCCTCTGCACTCTGTTGTCCATGTGCATGGCCTTGTCCCCTCCCTATTGCTTTCCATGGCCTATTGTGCTACACTGCCGTCCTGCTTGTCCTGTGTGGTGTACTGTGCTGATGCAATTCCTGATGCACTCACCCCTTCCATCCGCTCAAACACACTCACGCACTCAAGCACTCACACACATGCCCACAAACACCCTCCCCCCGCATTCACGACATTCACAAACACACTCAAATACGCAGACACTCCCCCTGCATTCACGATATTCACACATGCACTCACACACACAGACAACCCTCCCCTGTCGGACAATCCACTTACCTCGTCCGTCAAGGAGGTAGTCCAGGAAGGGACGAGTCCTGGCGCTTCCACCACCGGCAGCGCCTCACCATCTGGACACCACCACACCATATTACTGGTTGTAATACGGTGTGCAGTCTCTTTTTGACATGCCGGTACCGCCTCTGTACCGCCGACCGCCAGCACGACTGGCCTCGGAATGCCACCCAATTTCCGGTAGAATTCAAAGATCAGTGGTATTAGGGCAGTCTTAAGAATTAAGTATTTTGGAGCCGGTGGCTTTAGCGGTCTTTAGAAAAGACCACCAAAGTCGTGATGAGGGCCTAAGTGTTTTGTACACTTCTGTCATTGGACTATACTTTGGTTACATTTGGGTGATATTTGTGCTACATTTGGGCTCTTTGTTCTCTGGTGGCCATCTTGGGAAACTTATTTATTTTGAAGCTCTCTAATTCTCTAACTTACTCCAGTATTCTCTGCTTTCAGTTTTCCACTTCAATTCCATCCAGATGGTGGTCAGATGTACCACACTTTTGGTATGAAGTTAGAATGTTAGCATTTTAGTTGCTCATTAGAACACTGTAGTAAAGCTGCTGATCAACAGGGAGCTAACTAACAGTCTGCTTCTGGTGTTCAGAGTGCATGTTTCAAAGACATAGTGAACCCCCTCATTTTGTTCCTTCCTAAATTAAATGTTTTAAGTTTTACCAGTTTGATTCAATCAAGATGGCTTCAGGTGTGCCATACTTTGACATAAGGCTGCTATAGCTCTAGTTGTTCTTTAAAACACTCTGGGAGGCTGCAGTAGAACACAAGGAAATCCCCTGACAGGATGCTCCTGTTTGGGATTGTCAGACTTCATTCTCATATGGCTGAGAAAGATATGGTGAATTTACAGAAACTGTGCTCTCCTTTTAGCTTCTAGAGCACCTTCCATTACTTCTATGGGAAAGTAATGTACAAACAGTTTTCTCTCAAACATGAAATCCCAGCAGAAGGATTTTTTACATGGTAAAATCACCTTAGAACACACCACAATTTTTAAAATTAGTATGGTAACATTAACAAATGATTTATATTGTAACTAAAATCAGTTATCTCTCTTAAACGTTCTCCTTTTTTGACCCTTAAAGCCTGCCATTCACTACAGTGGATTTCAGTGGAGTGCTATCATGTTTATAGGTCCCAAGATGACTGCAAGTATTTCCTGGTTGAAGTGCTGACAGTCATTAGATCTCACCGTGAGACCTGTGCTCAGTCTTTGTCCAGATATAAAAATGTATTTTTCCTTTAATATCGCAAAAACTACTGAACTGATTTACACCAAGTAACAACAAGCACTGGGAAAGCCAATAGGTCTCGTCTATACAAGAGCTATTGGCTTTGGCAATGTGTTTTGTCATGTTGTACACCAGTGTGGCTGCTGTCCAGCATGGCTAAAAGTTAGTGAAGTGGAGTGTAAGAGTGGAGTTGGGTAGTACAGTGTCATAGAGTGGATTTGTTGGAGTGTCATAAAGTGGAGTAGGGGGAGTAGCGTGTCATGGAGTTGAGTGGGGGGAGTACAGTTCAGTGATTCAGTAGCAGAGTTTTGTAGAGTGGAGTGGGGTGGAATAGGCTGGAGTGGGGTGGAGTGGATTGAGGTAGTGGGGTGGATTAGATTGGAAATGGGGTGAGGTGGATTGAATTAGGGTGGAGTCGAATGAGGTAGACTATATTGGTTTCGGGTGGGTGATTTGGATGGGACCATTAGGGCTCGGTGATTGGACTGGAGTGTGGATGGATTAGAATGGACTGGAGAGGGGTGGATTGGATTCACTAGACTGGAGTGGGGTGGATTGGATTGGAGTGGGGTGGATTGGATTGAAGTGGGGTGGGGTGGATTGGGTGGGACTAGAGTAGGGCGGATTAGATTGGGGTAGATTGGCAAATCCATGGGGTGGATTTGATTGGTGAGGATTGGATTGGAGTGGGGTGGACTGAACCGGGATGGGATGGGATGGGATGTGATAGATTGGATTGGGATAGAGTGGGGTGGATTGGAGTAGAATGTGGTGGATTGGAGTGAGTGGGATAGATTGGAATATGGTGGGTGGATTGGATTGGAGTGGAGTGGATTAAAATGGGGTGGGATGGGGTGGGTTGGGGTGGATTGGATTTGGGTGAGGTGGGCAGCAATGGGATGGAGGGGATTGAAGTGAGGTGCATTGGATTGGAGTGTGTGTGTTGGATTGGACTGGGATGGAATGGATTGGGGTTGATTGGAGTGGGGTGGATTGAAGTAGGGTATGGTGGATTGGACTGGGGGATGGGTTATTCATTTGCTCAACAATTCCGGAAGCTTCTGGATAGTAACTGCACTGTAGTTTCTGATTGACTCTCAATGCTGAACATAACATTTTTAAATCTCACTATTAAAGTGAGTACCTCGATCGGAGTCCAGAGAAACAGGCATACCAGCTCTCTTAATTGTAATTTAGCCACTGTGAGACTGTTGTTTCTTCTTGTTGGATATGCCTCCACCCACTGAGAAAAGATGTAGACAATCGCTAAAATGTTCCTTAGTCCGTTACAGGGTGGCAGTTCAATGAAATCCATCTGCATTCTGTTGAAAGGTCATCCTGATGTGCCTACATGACTCTCCATAACATGTGTTCTTTTAACCACATTTATTTGTTGACACTGAACACACCTGTTACAAAACCTCTTCTTCCTCCTGTGCTCTAAACTTTGGATTGTACCAATACTGTTTGAATGTTCAGATCATGGCATTCCTACCCAAATGTGCCGGTCCATGTAGATATTGTGTCATTAGGATACGTAAGCTGATCCATCCTTGTTTTGATTCCATCTGTGCATTCTCTTTCATGCGTCTCAATTCATCCCAATTGTCTACAGTTTTCAGAATCATTGCAAGAAGGTTCCCTCCCTGACTTCTAGTCATGTATGATCCATTGTAAATTTATGACATAGTCTCACAGTAATGTGCCATTTCATGAGCATACCTGTTGCAGATTGTGACATAGGTACAGTCACTCACATGCACTCCACATTTCACATGACTATTTCAATGGGTGCTTGCAAAGTCTCTAATAGATCTTTCACTTGTTGCCCATTTCTAATAGGCGTTCGAGCAGAGGTCATAAAAACCTCTCTGTGACCACAATTGCCCTTAGTCATGGACAACACAAATCTCGTATTGACTGTCACTCTTACTCCATTGGTTCATTTGCAGGCTCTAGTAAGAGCAATTAGCTCTGCAACTTGAGCCAATGTAATTCCTTGCAACTATGATGCTTCAACTACTTCTAGAATAGTGCAGACCGCATATGCTGCTCTGAAGCATCCCTTATTTGTCCCTACCCACGAGCCATCCACCTAATCTGGATTAATTAAGGGCTGATCTTTTATGTCTGGTCTGGGTTTGGTGCATAAATCGGTGATATCAAGGCAATCATATTCATAATGATCAGATTCACTTTCTTCAGGTATTCGCAACAGAGTACTAGGATTTAAAACATGACATCTTTTTAGTACCACATTGTTCCCAGAACATAGCTGTTGTTCATCTTTGGTTAGCTGTGAATATGTGAGGTGCTGAGTTTTAGGTTTGGTTAGTAGCGCCTGAACTGAATGCGGGACAATACCAGTCGAGGGAAATCCCATCACAATGGTTTCACATTTCTCAAGAGTCACACTCACTGCGGCCACCCCTTTCAGACATCCAGGCAAAGCTGCCGTAGGATCAAAAGTGACAGAGAAGTATGCAATTGGTCTTTTGTAACTTCCATGAATATGGGTTAGCACTGAAAGAGCGCACCCTTCTTTCTCATTGTAGAACAGAACACATTTTTTAGTATAATCTAGTATTCCCAATGCAGGTGCGTGGCAGAGACTTTCTCTCAACTGCAGGAATGCTTTAGTGCATTTGTTGTCCCATACAATCGGATCAGTGATGTCCTTATGAGTCATTCTCAATATATGTTTTGCCACCAGGGAAAAGTTGGGTGTCAACTGTCTACAGTAGCCAACCATTCCAAGAAACATTCTGACCTCTTTTTGTGTTCTCTGGGTATTCATTTTTAAAATCATTTCAATCCTGTCTCTGGACACCTTCCTTGTCCCTTTCTCAAATATGTGTCCTAGGTATTGTACTTCTTCTTGACAATATTGCAGTTTCTGTGGCGACACCTTAAGACCATTTTCAGCTAGATGGTTTAACAATGCTATGGAATCTTCCTGACATTTTGCTTCAGTACTGGATGCGATCAGTAAATCATCAATGTACTGGATTAGAACTGAATCTCCTGGCAATTCCAATGCTTTTAGATTTTTCTTTAAAATCTCATTAATAAGTGACAGGCTCTTAGAATACTCCTCTGGAACAGAAAACCATGTGATTACTTTCTCTCGCAACACAAAGTTAAATAAAATTAGACTGTCTTTGTGTAAAGGTGTAGAAAAAAATGAATGGCAAGGGCCAATCACTGTGCATTAAGCTGTGCAAGGTATCTGAAAAAATATGGTGGCTGGATTTGGTACCACGGGACAACATGGGATTACGATTTCATTGATATTTCTCAAATCCTACACTATTCTGTATTTGCCATTTGATTTATGTAATCCCATGATTGGCGAGTTGCACGGCCTTCCAATCAATTTATTTAATATTCTTTTTCTAACATTTTGTTTATCAGGGGTGTAATTCCTGCTATTTCTGGCGTCATTGGATAAGAGGGTGTTCTTGGGAAAATTGAATCTGGCTTGACTTTAACTCTTACTGGGTCAACTCCTGTTTTTTTATCCATTGTCTATTCCAGTAATGTCTCAGACACCAGCCTTCACCTTTTCAATCAACTCTTTGGGTAAATGATTTAATACCAACATTGGGAAAAATTCTGCAGTTTGTCTCAAGGCTGATCTGATTCCCACATCTTCGTCATCGTGGATTTGGAAAATGCCTCCGTCCGGAGTACCACTAATGGTGCAATTTAAGTTGCACAATAAGTCCCTTCCTAACAGATTAACAGGTCTTGAATCACAATGTGTCATCTAGCTTCACCCTAAAGTTTCCCTGAAGAGGCGCGCTCTTTAAAATGTCTATATCGTATTTATTTGCTAATTCAGTTAACTGGTCATGCACTTCTGCTGCTCTTCTGGTAATTTCCTAACATAAATAGACCAATTATTTTTCTTGATATTTTTTAATATGTTCAATATTTAAGCACCCTCTCAAGATTTCCTCTAATTCTATTTTTAGTTGTGGAATATTTATTAGTCTTTCATTTTGAGTTTCTGAACTGGTCTCAGCACTAACTACACTACTGCCAGTGCTTGGTGTTTCTGCTTCTTCTGTCTTTCCATATCTTTTAATGACTTCCTCTATCCATTCTGGGACCCCTTCTCTTGATAGTTCCTCTGTCTGCGTAGGCTCTGTGTAGAGATCTGTGTCGTACAGACAAACCGAGGTCCTTCTCCTAAGTCATAACATTTTGTGGTGGGGTCCAGATCACAATATGTGAATTCTGTGAGCGTGGGACAAACTTGTCTACTGAAGTGTCCCCTGAAGCTTGTTGAGAGCCTACAGTCAGTATGACCTGTGTAAAACACATCTGCTGTGTCACTAGTCCAATCGCCTGAGTAACAGTGACCTATCCAACTTGCACCTCAAATGGAGGTATCAATTGGGAGGTCCTAGTTTGAGCAGAAGTACTGAGAATAGCTTGCTGTGTCAAGGGTTGCGTGACAACAGGCTGTGGAGCAATCGGTTGGGTTATTATTAATTATGAAGGCATTTGCTGCTCATTACAGATGGTATATTCACAGGCATCAGTGTTTGCATTTGGCTAGTGTAGGAGGCTGGCCTGGTTTTTAGTGGGTACCTAAGGTACTGATGGAAATTGGATTATTGGTAAGGGCAGGTAAGTACCTACACTTAGCAATAGGCTACTAACTTCCACTTAGGTCCAGTTAGGTCTCTATAAATTAAACCCAGCTCAGTCCTTGGTAGCTTGGCAACTAGCGACAAGACTTAACTTAGGAGACAAATGTGTAAAGCATTTAAAAATCACAAAACAGTACATAAGTAAAACATAACATACAATAAAAATCCAACACCAATTTTTAAAAATAGATTATATTTTTATCTTTAAAATGACACCAAAATGACTAAAATCGGAAAGGGGAACCGGAGATATGAATTTTAAAGAATTAATGCTTTCCAGCGCATAGAAGCAACTAGCGCTCAAAGGGTTAAAAAAGGTCACACTGTAAAGGGACAAAGTCCAAAGTTCAGGCCACCCTCGAGGTAACACTGTCACACTTATTATTTGAAGTGTTTCTTGTCTCAGGAAAGTGGTCCACAGCACCAGCAAAGGGTTCAGAGGCTCTGGTTTGCCTCTTGGGGTCTGTGACTACAACTCCCACAATGCACCTCTTCAACTTAGGGAGTTGCTCCAAACGTCTCCATACTTCTGGATCTTCTTCCAATGGTCCTTTTTGGTTCCTTGAAGTGTCCACAACTTGGTCCATGGTTCCAGAAGCTCTGAGTTCTTCCTTGGGAATTGAGATACAATTCCCAGAATGCACTTGGTCAGAATCCTCAAATGGCCACTGGACGCTAGTCAGCCGGGCACTGCTTGCAAGACTTAATGCAGGGGACTCTGGCCATCTTCTTTGTACCTGTAGCACACAGGGAGTCTTTCCTTGAACCAGATGAAGCCAAGCAAAGTCTTTCTTGTGGTGAAGCCCAATTGTGCAGCTGGTGCAGTCCTTCAGAGTGCAGTGTCCAGGTGCAGGTCAGGGGTCCAGCAGGGCAGTCCTTCTTCTTCTGATGTTCTTCCTTGTTGGATCTGGTAGGGATCTGATGAGTGAATGCAGGTCTGCCAGTTTTATCCTTGCTCCTGGGTGATAAACAGGGGGGTCCTGGTTCTCCAATCAGGTGCAGAGTCCTTCCCCCTGTGATTACCACTTCCTGGGAAGTGTGGCAAAAATCAATCCAAGGGAGCAACATTCCTCAAAAATCCATCATGGCTGAAAGTGATTTTTGGAGGTTATATCTGGCTGAGCCCACCCACTGGTGTGGCTAAAAATCTTAAACACACCCTTCTCCCGCCCTGTCCTAATCTAATCAGGGGGCACATAATTGTCTGGGTTTGCAGGATGTGAGGGCTGTGCTGGGTTGCTCCAACTGTCCTTCCCTGCCTTTGAAGACCAGTTTGGCAGCCCTCCCTCTCTCTCCATCTGCGGGGGGAAATTCTCCTCCCCCAGGCACATCTCTTTGTGTTCAGCCCACCTCATCAAGACAGGCTGGCCAGTCAGAGCAGAGCACTACAGGGCTGAAGTTGGCAATTTTTTAGGTAGAGTTTAAAACTCTTTACCTGAACAAGTTATATTAAATCCAACAATTGTAAGTTGTGGGATTTATTACAACAATTAATTTGATATCAAACTCGAGGTATCTGACACTTAAGTGGACTTTATAAATTAAAATAAAGTCTCCCCAGTCTAGCCTATGGAGGCCATTCATTACAATGAGGGAAAATTGAATTTGGCTGTTGTAACTCACCAGGGCTTATACAATTATTTTATAAGGTCCCTGCTTATTTTTACATGACACCCTGCCCTAGAAACACACAGGGCACACCTTAGGGGTGACTTATATGTAAACATAAGGTCTTTTAAGGCTTTGGAAGTACTTTTTTATTCCAAAGTCAAATTTGCATGTAACATTCATTTTAAAGTAGCCAGCAAGGCAGGTCTGCCTTTAAAATGACACTGGGCACCTCAGCACTGCACCTATGGTGCACCACCTATGCTGGGGTCCCTAAACCTACATGCCCTACCATATACTAGGGACTTATAGGTAGGTTGACTTAGCCAATTATAATTAGCCTAATTTGCATACTCATTTTATACAGAGCCCAGTCAGGAAAACACCAGCAAAAAGTGAAAAATGGCCACAAAACGTTCGGGAGCCTCTGCAATCAGCCTTGTTTTTTTACAGGTACTTACACCTTATACCAGGTTATCCCTTATTAGTAAAAAATGAAGGCAGTGTCTAGAAGCCAGGCTCTCTAGGGTAGGATGGATGAGCAGACAAGACCTAACTAGGAAACCTGCAAAGCTCATGCAATACCACTGTAGTCACACAGTACTCACACACATGAAAGAAAATACGCAGTGTTACAAAAATAAAGGTACCTTATTTTGGTTACACAATTGCCAAAAATACCATAGAGAATATACTCCCTTAGGAGGTAAGTAATATGCACATTATATACACTAGTATGCAGAAATAGCTGTAAAAACTGTTAGAAAACTGCAAAGAGTGAAAATCACAATAGTTAGCAATGGGCCTAGGGGAACACAGACCATCTACTAAGAAAGTGGAATTTGAAAGTCTTTTTCCCACCTAGGGAAGTATAGTGTGTACAGGGGCGCTGGGAGTATTAGACAACACCAAAGGTAAGTAACAGAGCCCTGGAAAGCAGGAGTAAATCACAGTAACTTTCCTAGAACACACAAGAACACAAGAAAGAAGATTGTGCAAGAACAGAAGAGACTGCAAGACACCAACAGTGGATTCCTGGACCTGAAGACCCGTGGAAGAAGGGGACTAAGTCCAAGAAGCACAGAAGAGTCCAGGGAGAAAAGGAGCCCATGCTAACCCGGATGAAGGTGCAAAAGAGGACCCACAGGTGAAGAACAACAGTCCGTATGGCACCAAAGAAGATGGATACAGGTTCCTAGTTGGTGCAGATGATGTCCCACGCTGGATTGATGACTGTAGTCTGGTTTGCGTCACTGGATTCCACCAACAAGTCTTGACACACGCAAAGCTTGCGGTTAGCGGAAAATGGGGCTACCTGGGACCAGGAGGGACCTGGTGGACTCTCCCAGGAGGACGAGTCAGAGGGGGCTTTCAGCAACTCAGAGAGCCCTAAGAAGACCAGGCAGCGTGCACAGGAGTCCCACAACACTGGGACAAAGGAGGTGCAAAAGGAGGCCCACGCAGCACTACAGCAAAGGATCCCAAGCCGCCAGAGAACCACTCAGGAAGCTGTGCGTGGCAGGATAGAGTGCTGGGGGCTGGAGCTGCATGATGCATGATGCACGATGGACGATGAACTTCGTGGAAGGATGCCAACAAGCCCTGGCAGCTGCAAAACATGCGATGCACAGGGGTACTGTCTTGCGTGGGGAGCCAAACTCTTACCTCCACCAAAGTTGGACAGTAGGACGTTAGGACCTTCAGGACCACTTCAGTCCACCACCCTTAATGCTGGATCCACGCAACTCATCAGGAGAGGGGACTCACGCCACCGGTCGCTGCTGCAGAGGGGAGCCTGCTGAAGCAGGGGAGTGACTCCTTCACTCCAAGGGAGAATCCTACGTTCTTCTGGTGCAGGCTGAAGACAGGCTGTTCTCTGAGGATGCACGCCCTGGAAACAGTTGCAGTTGCTGGCAGGAGTTGAAGATACAATGTTGCAGAAGTCGTCTTTGCTTCCTTGTTGCAGTTTGTAGAATTTCTGGAGGGTCCAGATGCAGTTTCTTCGGTGAGAAGGTGAAATAAAGGATGCAGAGGATTCCTGCTGGTGTCTTGTAATCCAAATCTGAAGAACCACCCAAGAGAGAGACCCTAAATAACCCTGAAAGGAAGACTGGTCAGCTACACAGGTAAGCACCTGTAAGGGGAGGGTTCTGACGTCCCCTGCTGGCACTGGCCACTCAGATGCTCCCAGAGTTTCCTGCCAACTTGGAAACCAAGATAGTCAGTCAGTCAGTCAAAATTCTTTATTCGGCAAATTACCATAAAAGCACAGAATTCATTACACATAGTATTATTTACAATGCAATATAGTCCATAAAATAAAACATCAATAATAAAATGCCTCGTCTACGTTAGTTACAGACTTGCTTCAAATTCATAAATTCCATATTCACATAAAAAAACGAGAACCACAAGAAGATTCTCATCATGATCAAGTCCTATACGCTAACATCCTGAATTAAAGTGCAGCTACCTCCACTAATTCATAAACTTTTCTGATAGCAATAGCTACCCTTTAAACATTTAAAATAGCATAAATTAAACAAATTCAATTGTTGTACATATTATTATTTACAATAGTAAGGCGTAAAAACATCACTAGTAAAATACATCATCTATATTCATTACAGACTTATTTCAAATTCATAAGTTCCTTAATCACAAAAATGCCTAAACCACAAGAAAATTCTCATAATGGTCAATCATGTACACTATTTCACTATATTAGAGTACAACAGCCTCCACTAATTCATAACGTTTTCTGATAGCAATAGCTAGTCTTAAGAAATTTAGAATGGCATAACAAATATTAATCGAATTCAGCTGTTGTATAAACGCCAAAGCGTCATTGTAGAATGTAAATTGTAATTTCCGTAAAAATGTATGGCTAGGAGCAGAATAAAGCGAACAAAATAAAAGAAAATGACATGTACTTTGTTTACAAATAGAGTCACAGGGACAATTCGGAAGCGCTTTTTGCCAGCAACATTGCTTTGGAAAAGCCACTCTGAAATGAATCAGGTTTAATCTAAATAAAACAAGAAGAGAATATTCTGAGAAATTCGGGAACCAAGATAAATAGGTTTCCATCCAAGATGTTGTTGAAATCTGAACATAGGGGTCAAAAGTTTTCAATTGTGACACCTCATGTGATCTCTTATTTGAGCTATATTCAGAGTATCGAATTTTAACCAGATCCTTAGTATTCGAGGTCAGCGACTCAGGATGGGAAAACATATTCTCCAATCCTAAATTCTGAAAATTAGTTTGTAAATAAGAAAGCCACGGGATCCTGCTGGAATTGGCCAGATGGATACAATCCACAAGACAGTCTTGTTCCAAAACGGCCGCAGGATTCAACCAGACTTTCAGCCATAATAAAAGTGGGGCAACACCAACCAAGTCCCCAATATAACTTAGTCCCAATTCCTCATGACAAATAAAATTAGCAACATTCTTAGGCACCATCAATACTCTATGTACAAATGTATTCTCAACACATTGGAGAGAATCAGCTTTATTCAAACCCCACAGACCTTCCCCATAAGTATCTGCAGATACACATTTTGCTTTATAAAGCCTAATTATATGGTAAACTGGCCTATGACCTAGTTTTCGGGCAAACCGGAAAATTGCTTCCAAGTTTCTCATCATCTGTTGGGTCTTGCAGGTAAGATGGGACTTCCATGGTAAGGAGGAATTAAGCTATAAACCCATATAAACCCAGATAGCAAAACTCCTTTACTTTATTTATAGTGATCCCTCCCATGGTAAAACGTTTAGATCTTGTATTTCTAGGACCGCATGTCATTACATACATCTTCGTATAATTTCAGATCTAAATCTTGCATAAAGATTAAAAAATGATCCATCATCTGCGTACAATAATACAGGGAGCTGTCTCGCACCCATTCTAGGGAAATCTTTACCATTTGCTATTAGAAAACTATAAAAGCCGTTTATATATAACAGGAATAAAAACAGCGCTAAAATACAGCCCTGCCTAACTCCTCTCAGAGAGGAGAAAGGGGCAGACCTCTCGCCATGTGATCCATGTTGCACTGAAACCCTCAAATCTGTATATAAACGGTTGATTAACTCCAAGATGTTCCGATCCACCCCCAAGGATTCCATAATTGACCAAAGTTTCTTTCTATTCACCAGGTCGAAGGCACTAGATAAATCTATAAAAGCCAGGTGGATAGATTCCTTCGTTGCGGTCACATATTTACTCAAAATTAGGTGCAAGTTCAACGATTGTTCAATAGTGCCAAGACCGGGTCTAAAACCATATTGGATTGGAGAGATAATCTTTGTCTCAGTAGCTCAATCCTCCAATCCAAGATAGCAAAACCCAGGGACCCTCTGGAAGAGCTCTGAGCACCATCCCTGGGTGGTGATGGACAGGGGAGTGGTTACTCCCCTTCAATTTGTCCAGTTTTGGGCCAGAGCAGGGACTGGGGGTCCCTGAACTGGTGTAGACTGGATTATGCAAGGAGGGCATCATATGTGCCCTTCAAAGCATTTCCAGTGGCTTGGGGAGGCTACCCAACCTGAGCCTGTAACATTTATTTCCAAAGGGAGCGGGTGTGACACCTCTCTACTAAAGGAAGTGCTTTGTTCTGTCTTCCTGGGCTTGAGCTGCTTGAGCAACAGGAGGGCAGAACCATTTCTGAGAGAGGTGGCAGCAGCTGGAGCTGCATGGAAAAACTCAGAAGGCTGTAATTGCAGTACTGGGGGTCCTCTAAGGAACCCCCAGAGTGCATAGAACCATACAACCAATGCTTGCAAAAGCATGGGGGTATGATTCCTACTTGTTTGATACCAAACATGTCTATGTTCGGAGTTAACATTATATAGCTGGACATAGGTAGTGACCTATGTCCAGTACACAGGTAAAATGGCGTCCCCACACTCACAAAGTCCCAGAAAATGGTCCTGGAGGCACCTCTGTTAGTGCATGGCTGCCCTCACACAAGGGTACTCTGCACCCTCCCCTCGGGGCTGGAGGGCCTGCAATAGGGGTGACTAATAAGTGACCTGGTGCAGTGGAAAGGGCAGTGAAAGGGTGCATGCATCTTTTCACGCAGGCTGCAATGGCAGTCCTGCAGAACCCTCTGCATGGGCTCCCTATGGATGGCAAAAGATATGCTGTGGCCCATAGGGATCCCCTGGAACCCCAATGCCCTGGGTACCTCAGTACCATATACTATGGACTTTTAAGGGGGCACCAGTAAGCCAAATGTGGGTGAAATACTGAGTTACCAGTATGCAGTGACAACATTTAGAGGAGAGAGAGCATAATCACTGGGGTCCTGGTTAGCAGGATCCCAGTGAACACAGTCAAACACACTGACATCAGGTCAAAAATGGGGGTAACCATGGCAAAAAGTGGGTACTTTCCTAAAGCTAGTAAGCTGTGAGCCTACAGGAGCAGTGGCATTTGTCAAACTACTTGCAGCATTCGCTACAAAGGATTCAACATAAGGTAGAGGACGCGTTGATAACATTTCCTCCGAGATATCATCCCCTGAATCAGTGTCAGTATCTGTCTTTTGTTCTTCCTGTACCTTATTTTCTACCTTAAACCTCTTTATATGTGGTCTTTCCTCTTCTTTTAGTCTTTTATGTTCTTTCTTTACACGCTTAGGGTAAAGTCTTATCCCTTCAGCTATGGTCTTCCTCCACACATGTGCCTTTTGATCCCAAACCGCAACCGCATAATTCCTTACTGCTCTTTTAGTTCATCTGACACATGTGTCCTTTTTATGTTTAAAGCCATTCTCTCCCATTCACATAATGCTTCAAACTGGGTGGGTCAAGTGGGTGGCTTCAAATCCCACATCATGTCCCTCAGTTGACTGATTATTGCCAAATGAAATGTTTCCCATCTTGGGAAACTCAATTCACCCTCCTTTTCTGTAATTTTACACCATTCACAGAGCCAAAGATATGTATGTAATCCTCGCTCCACCATCATAGGGTAAGCTGGTTTTCCCTCAGGATGAGTCTCTTTTCCCCCCTATAAATGGAATCACCACATCCCCTCTTACTAATCTTTTTATTGCTTTTTAAATTGTCATTATTGTCAAACCTCAGGTTAATTTACAATGTTCAAAAACTGAACATCTCCCTTGTCGAACTTGTTTCAATCACAGCGTGAACCTTCACCAACCGACCAATAGCAGCTCTGAACCCTATTATGTCAGAACTTGCTTCTCTGCAGCAGCTTCCTCTCTTTAACAATTCTCCCTATTTTCAACAGAAAATCACTAAAATGCAAGATTTATTGAATCTTTGTCTGATTCTTCCAAAGAACTCAAAAGATAGTCTCTCAACCTGTCAGAGTAAGATCGTTTAAAAGAACCTACCAAGTTTTTATTCCACAATTCATTCAAGTGAGTTCTCAACCTGCTGGAAATCACCCAGTCACCAATTTTTTGTTAGAACAATCACACAAAGACACAAATTCCCTAATTTTGTCTAATCAACAACGTCTCAGGATTTACACTTCACCTTTGTATACAAAACAATGTATTATCCATCCCGAGATCTTGGACTACATCTTAGTCCAATAACCTCTTATCCATAAAGTTAGAAAGAAGACAACATCCAATAATTTCCATACAAGTTGACGTAACATCTCTATTCATTTTCAAATTTCCCAAAATTCTTCTTCGATTCAGCCGCTGCCACTTGTGACCACCTCTTTGGCCACACCTCATCTGTTCACCGCAGTGAGGCTTTGAGCATTGTTTTATTATATCTTTCTTCTAGTCTCTAACCTCTTTTTAGTCTTTTGTAGTTTAATTTCTCCCCAGCACTCAACCATTTCCTCTGCTAGCAGAATTAACTGCTGGGTGCACCACTTCCTTAGGTTGACCCTCAGTATGGATCTTTAAGAGTGGCTGAAGAATTTAGTAAGCTGCAATCAATGACTTCAAAATATAAACCTTTTTTTATAAATTGGCTCTCCTAGAGTCAACAAAGAAAGCTTTAGTAGTTTTAAAGTATTTATTTAAAAAAATTAAAATAGGTTTATTATTCAATCATAATGTTGCTGAAAGGTACACAAAGATTTCAAGAGTGCCTGAATCTGTCCCTACTCTGTACGTCTCTGTCTCACAAAAATATGGTAAGTCTAGACTTGTGTGGTATCAACTTTTTAGCATAGGTTTGCATTATACAAGTACCACATACACCCATACATATTTGACAAGTCCAAAGGTTAAACAGAGGATTTAAATAAGAACCCTTTGTTTTAGTGAAAGCCAGTAGAAAGATTGCTCTGTCTCACACACACGATCAAATAACTGTTTCAGATCCATACTTTCGATATCAAGGGGCATGTTGATTAACATTTCACGCAACGCAGAGCAGCAAATGAAGCTGCTGTGCTGCATTACATGAAAGGGAAAGTACAGAACTGCACCATCTTTTCAAAGATATCATGTCAAAATGGTGCCTGTATTGTGGTTAGGATAGTTTCTGCGCAGGAAGGAATGTAACATAGATTTCACGTGACCTGGAATAAATGGTAGAAACTTGTGGAACCCCTTTGCACAAAGCTCCCCAAATCCATCAAATGGAGAATACTGTGCTAAAGAGTTATGGGTGATCTATTGGAAAGTCCAGTGAAGGACGTTAACTGATCGTAAAATGAGAAGAGAGTACCTAGCACTATTTGATTTAAAATTGTTCGACATCCTTCAGTGATTCACTTGGAATGACGAGTTTAGATGCATGCAGCGCTGTTTTTGTTGCTTGGTAGTGTTGAATGCTCGAAAGTTTGAGACAAGTGCCATGATGGGGATCCAGTGGAAGCTTCTTAATGTTTCAGGTAATTGGTTTAGTTTTTACAACCCACCAATGAGACAGGCTGGAAGATGGAGAAATGCCTTCAAGAGTGGAAAGAAAAGGAAAGTGAGTAAGAAAGGGGTTACCAAGTACCAAAACACAAATAAAGGAACTCTGCTTAGTGAAGGAAGCCCACTTTAAATGGGAAACTTGCTCTCTTTGACTTTGTGAGCTGGAGCGGAGCTCTGGAATACCTTTTCAGAGGCATAAAGTGCCCACCAACATGAAGCAGATGGTGTGATCCAAGATGTTTATTAGCTGGGCGTGGCACCAGGTTCACACTTTCCCAGCAGTGTGTTCTTGTTGGTGATTGGTTTTGCTCTTTGGCAACGTCATTCCCTCTCAAGGACTCTGGCACATTCTAAGGGTCATGAGTCATTTTATGTCTGTTTTCTGTGGTTTTTTTTTTAGATATCTTGAGACACGTTATAGTCTTTTAATATGCTGACATATTGCACCTTTTGGTTTTGATCTTTTGATGTTAAACTTTGATCTACATCTCCGTGTGAAACAGATCTTAAGTTCCCGCTGATCTAATTGAAAGCATTTTGACATACGGTTTTAAGGACTCATAATTTTAATGTTTTTGATAGGCTGTTTTTACTATTGAATGTATTGTTCTATATAAAACTAAAGATGTACATTGTACATAAATATACAGTGTACTTTATGGTAACTTTCGTTATGCAAAAGACTACACTAGAAATGAGAAAATGAAAAACAAATGCCATGTTTACCACTGTTTCCGGAAATGTAACACTAATAAATGAAACTGAAAGGTTTCATCCACTTTTCATCCTTGCTTTGTGGAAACATTACTGTGAGATCAACCTTCTGGATTTAAGACAATCGTTAAATTTCCCTTTTAATCAAATGCATTTACGTTGTGTTTCCATAGGTACTACATCCGCATCTACGCCAGTGTCCAGGCCTACAGCACGGCCTACTACAGATCCCTCCGCCACAGTCCACTTTCTGGGGCTCCGCGTTTCCACTTCAGACGCCGCCATTGCACTAAACGTGCTGTTTTCTCTGTCCATCATTGCTGTATTAGTTGTCGCTTCACTTTCTTATTTTTATAGCAAGGCTTCTAAAAAGAATAACTAAAGAAATGCTGCAGCGATTTCTGAAAACGATGTCTCTGTACTTGTATTAGACGGAAAACCTATAAAACCTGTAATATCTAATTCATGTAATAAGTTTTATCGTTTAAAAAATGTAATTTGCTCGATTTGACAATAAAATGTGTTTGTATTTGTCTGAAAAAGAACGGCACTTTCTGTTTCATATTAAAAGAGAGGAGTCACCTAGATTTCCTCTAAGAAATGTGTTAGTGTCTCCCTTCACGACAGTTTGAAACTGTGTGGATGCTGGTCCGAACAACTAGAGGTATTAGAATATTGGAGCTAAACAGAACCAATACCACTTTTCAAAAGTTTGGCAAAATAAAATTGTAAGCATAAGTTGGTTTGCTTCCCTCTTTCAAGGACTGTATACATTTTCCAACAGAATAATCAATCAGCCAGCCCAAACAGCCCAACAAGATGAGGGAGGGCAGGGGAGGAGAGATCAACGCGCTGAGTACCTTCTTCCGCCAAATGGAACTCTAGTCCTGAAAACATAGCTTTAATAAGGCACTGAAATACGTCTGTTTACCATTCGAGTCCCTCTTCAAGTTGTGATGCGGACCATTTCCAATTGCCTACCTTATTGCGCGAAGAAACCATTTTGGGGGAACATACATGCTTTAAAAGTGATCATATGTGAAAATCACAAAACATAAACAAATTGATATTTTCAGGGAATAATTGCAGTTCTTAGACAATGCTTCATTTCTACAGCAAATTATTTTTTACATTTGTAAAAAAATGTTTCACCTGATTTGTTGTGTGTCCACCAATTTTTCGTCATAAAACCACACAGATTCCCCATTTCATGCAGTTTTACCACATACATTTTCTACTTACTGTGAGTAGGTGATAAATGTATGCATGGGCCCAGTTCTTAATTTGTAATAAACTGAGTACAAGAGCCCAAAGCTCTGCTCAGAAATCTGTGGCCAGTGCTTCTAAACACCAGCACACCAACCACATGGCTGTGTGTTCTTTAAACACCTCATGGCTCTTCAGTCCACTATCAGACACTCCCTGACATTTTATGTGAATCCTGCAGGTTCCTGTGTTTCCCTCTTTGCGACGTTGTTTCGTCTTTCTCTTACTCCATCTTTCCCATTTGTGTGTCCCACCCCCCCTCTAGCTCGTGGACAATGTCTGATGAGGAAAAATAAGTGCTGCTTCCCAAAAATGTCTACTGCTGGACCACACTAGCAGCCACTGGCTCAAATTAACCACTGCATAGGCCTGTTGGGGCAGAGGGGATAACAGACAGGGTGAGTGGAGTAGGAGAGAAATGGAAAGGATTTTTTTTGTTAGCATCGGGAAGCATTGGATGCTCCCCTCTTCAAGAAAAAAATGCAGATTGGGGCTCAGAATTTGCTGAAACCAGAGCCCTTTGCAGTTTTTCTGTCTGGAAATACCAGTTGAAGAAATCAAGTTTATGGTTATCCAACATCCGATAATATTGGGTGTGAAAAAAACAACCCACTTGGAATGAGGCACAACAAAGTTCCATGAGGTATATTTGATTTACTGGTAAGCCCCTAGTAAACTGCACCAGAGGTGCCCAGGGCCTGTAAATTCAATGCTGCTAGTGGACCTGCAGCACTGATTGTGCTACCCACATGAGGAGCCCTGTAAACATCTCAGGCCCGCCACTGAAGTGTCTTTATGTGCAGTTTTGCACTGCCAATTCGACCTGGCAAGTGTACCCACTTGCTGGGCCCAAACCTTACTTTTTACTACATGTAAAATACCCCTATGGTAGGCCCTAGGTAGCCCCCTTGGGCAGGGTCCTGTGTATTTAAAAGCTAGGACGTTTACTGGTGTGTCTTGCATGTCCAGATAGTGAAATACTGCTAAATTGGGTTTCAATATTGCAAGGCCTGTCTCTCCCATAGGTTAACATGGGGATTCCATTTAAATTCCTCTTGAGTGTAATTTCTCATTGGAAGCAGATAGAGATGTGGAGTTTGGGTCTCTGAACTCGCAATTTAAAAATACATATTTTTGGAGAGTTGGTTTTTAGATTGTCTGTTTGAAAATGCCACTTTTAGAAAGTGGGCATTTTCTTGCTTAACCATTCTGTGCCTCTGCCTGCCTGTGGAATCTACATCTGAGTCAGACTGACAGTTTGTGAATTCCATCTAGACAGTGACACAAAGGGAGCTGAGGTGTGTTCTGCATATCCTGACAAGTCTCCTGGACTAAAGTGGGAGAGGGAAGCGGACACCTGCACTTGATAAGGTTGCGCTTTTCCTCTCACAATGCAGTCTCCGACACCCTGGAGTGTGTTTGAGGCCAGGCCTTGGCAAGGCAGGATCTTGTGAAGAACAGACACTTTCCTTTGAGGTTTGCCTACTTCAAAGGCGGAAATGAGTATAAGTAACACACCCAAAACCCCTAACTTTTAGAACACTCCTGGATCAAGAGGGACCTCTGCCAAGGAGAAGAGCTGGAGGAGGAGTACTGCCCCTTTGCTGTGTGTGTTTGGCTGCATTGGCCTGCAGTTGCTGCTTCTGCCTTCAAGAGGACAAAGACTGGACTTTGCTGTGTATCCTGCTTGTGAAGTTCTCCAAGGGCTTGAAGTAGAGCTTGCCTCCTTTTGGAAGTCTCAGGGATATCAAAGACTTCAGGTTCATCTGCCTACAGCACTGGGAACTGTGTTGTTTTGTGCTGCTACAGGAGAAAAACCACCACAATTCCATCAACGATGCTGCTGCCTGCCCCGTGACCTAACAACATCATACAGAGCTATGCCCATCTTTGCACCGCAACTCTGGTCTCACCACCGACACCTGATGCCCTCACTGAACCCCTGCTTGCACCGTGACCTGTGATCCCCGCACTCACACAGCAGCCTTCGTACCCCCGACGATGCTGCTCTCTATGCTGAGGCTGACACCGCTGCCTGCGCCGTAGTCTGAGGAAACTGCTTGTGAGGTACACAAAACACTGTCCCATCCCACACCCCAGCCCGTGCCCACCGACGCCAGCACGATCAACTCCAACATCATTAACACACACCCCTGCTCGCACTGCGACCTGTGGATGCTGCCCGGAGCCCGCCCCTCGTCGTACTGCCGCCTTGGGCCTACCGACGACAGTGCTTCAGCAACAACAACGCTGCTGTCTGCACCATGACCTGGAGACACCACACATTGCACTTCCCCGCTTCACACCGCAGCTCCAACAACGCTGCTGTCTGCACCATGACCTGGAGACACCACACATTGCACTTCCCCGCTTCGCACCACAGCCCTGGTCTTACTGACACCAAGCCGCTGCCTGCGCGTGAGCTGTGGGCATCGCACGTCGCATCATCCCGTTTTGCACCACAGCCCTGACGCCATCATAGCCAGCGCCCCTGACTTCATCAGCCCAAAGTTTGATCTGCAACATGTGTGACTTTATGGACCTGACGACCCCTGCACTGACCTCCGGAACCAAGGCCTGCCGATGCATACCAAAGCCAGTGACGCCGCATTCCGGATCTAATCGCAAGGATCACAACTCCTTACATTTCCAAGGAACTGTTTGCGGGTCTTCGGACACCATAGCTGGCCCGCGACTCTGCGGTCGGCGTGAACTGTTAGATTTGTTGTTCACAACGCCATGATAGCCACCGACTGAGCTATTGACTTCAATGAACTGTATTTTTAAGTTAATTCTTGCAAAATTCATATCTTTATTACTGTATGTTGGATTTTTCTCGTTTTGGTCTTGTTTTACACAGATAAATATTGGCTATTTTTCTAAAACTGGTGTGGTGTCCTTTTGTAGTGTTTTCACTGTATTACTGTGTGTTATGTGCAAATGCTTTACACATTGCTTATAAGATAAGCCTGACTGCTCGTGCCAAGCTACCAAGGGGGTGATCAGGGGTTATCTGAGCTGGGTATCTCCCTTACCCTAACGAGAGTGAGGGTCTCTACTTGGGCAGGGTGTAAACTGACTGCTGTCTAGAGACCCTATTTAGAACAATAGGAAAGAAAGCCATTGATTTATGATCAAGGGGTGGGACCAAAGCTGTACAATAGGTCTATTTGCACAAAGCTGTCTGTAGGCGAAACCTAAATATGGTGGCTTTCAGGGTTGAACATCCACTGCAGCTGCTGCTTCCATGGACGGGGCTGGAGTGCTGATGAACTTGCAGTTAGTGTGCCTTCCTCTCGAAGAAAAAAGGATCAGACATGTGCTGTGGGCCCAGGCTGCAACCAGCTGTAGAAAAAGGCTTACATTGGACAGACTAACATATTGAGACCTACTGTATCATAACTTGCACAGGGGGGCATATTTACAAGCCATGTGTGCCACTGGTGCATCAGTTTTTTGACACACCGGTAGCGCATAGTGCATCCCCATATATACAAGGCCACGCAAAGCCACTGTGTGTGACTTTTCATGGCCTTGCAGATATGGTGTACGGCAATGCAGCACAAGTAACTGCGTTGCCTTAAACAGCATCAGGGAGGAGTACCATGGGTGTTGCAGTGGGTTTTCCTTCGCAACACCCATGGGTTTTGACTCATTCCCAGATTTACAAGAATCTGAAAACCTGGGAATGCGTCAGAACTGTACGCCTCCCCATGGCAGGCACAACGAGGAGAAATATCTATTTCTCCTCATTCTTTCCTCTTTCTATGACTGCTTTATTCTGCAGCTCTGATAGAAAGAAAAAAATGCCTCTCTGGATTGTTTTGTGCAGATGGGTGTTCCTTCCTCCACAAAAACAATCCTGCTTACAATGCAGACACCCTTGCACCATGATGCAAAGGGGCCTGCCTTGGTGCTAGGCAGCACTTAGTGCACCAGCGCAGGAGGAAAGTACATAAATGCACTGTATCTTGTAAATACGTTGCATTTCTGCCCCTTCCCTGTGGCGCAGGGTAGCACAGCAAGGTCATTTGCTGCACTGCCATGCACCACGGGGCTTGTAAATATACCCCTAGTTTGGGAAAGGTAGGGGAAGGGGACCTTGAGCCTTGTTTACAGTGGCCCTGTGCCAGTCTTACCTGCCTACTGTAGTGTGTACTATTTCATGTTTGAGTGCATTCAAGTACTTTCTTTTCATAAAGAACAATTACTGGGTTGGACTATCACTTATTGCGCAGCTGGGTGATTGTTGAGTTCTGAGCTTGATGCACACTACCATCCTGAGAAGCCTTTGACTGCTCTTCATGACTACCACTGAGATTCAAGTGCTGGAGGGGTTGTGCTTGGCCCAGTTTGCAGAATCGGAGTAACATAGACTAGGACATCAAAGGCCAAGTACCTAGCCCTCCACAACTGAGACACAGTAGCGCCTGTTTGACCTGTTGTCCCCGAACAGGGTCTGACAACAACACATCTTTTCAAACATAAGGTGACACACTACTCAGCATAGCCTATAATTACGTACACCATACGCAAATGCACCAACTGTTATACATCCACACAACCAACATCTTATGCCATCAAACTGACCATAATATGGTAATACATCTACCTTCATACGTGTATCCACTCACCAACATATTGGAAAACACCCATCATTACAAGGAGACACACTCAACTTTATCTAAAACAGCATATTCACTATCACATGTCCACACAACCACAAATATATGTCCATATTCCTTCCCGAGGCCATGTTTATATGTCCACATATATAGGTCCATAGAGCCACCATCAAATGCACATATGAACCACAACCACCGCACACACACCATTAGATATCCACCAAACAAACATTACGGCCCGTATTTAGACTCCGTTTGCGCCGAATTAGCGGCGTTTTTTTCGACGCAAATTCGGCGCAAAACTAACGCCATATTTATACTTTGGCGTTAGACGCGTCTAGCGCCAAAGTATTGGCAAATAGCGTCTTTTTTTTGCGTGAACGCCTTCCTTGCGTTAATGAGATGCAAGGAAGGCGTTCCCGTCTAAAAAAATTACGGCGACGCAATACGTCGTATTTATACTCCCGGGCAAAAATCACGCCCGGGAGTTGGCGGGTCAAAAAACCCCGCATTTGCGCCACTATTTAACGCCTGGGTCAGGGTAGGCGTTAAGGGGCCTGTGGGCTCAAAATGAGCCCACAGGTGCCCTCCCCTGCCCCCAGGGACCCCCCCTGCCACCCCTGCCCACCCCAGGAGGACACCCAAGGATGGAGGGACCCACCCCAGGGACATTCAGGTAAGTTCAGGTAAGTATAATTTTTTATATTTTTTAATTTTTTTTGGGTGGCATAGGGGGGCCTTATTTGTGCCCCCCTACATGCCACTATGCCCAATGACCATGCCCAGGGGACACAAGTCCCCTGGGCATGGCCATTGGGCAAGGGGGCATGACTCCTGTCTTTACTAAGACAGGAGTCATGAAATGGCGTCTGGGCGTCGTAAAAAAATGGCGCAAATCGGGTTGAGGCGATTTTTTTGTCTCAACCTGACTTGCCCCATTTTAAGACGCCCTAACGTCATTTTTGCCCAACGCCGGCGCTGCCTGGTCTACGTGGTTTTTTTCCACGCACACCAGGCAGCGCCGGTCTGCTTGCGCCGGCTAACGCCATTCCATAAATACGGCGCCCGCATGGCGCTTCAGAATGGCGTTAGACGGCGCTAAATTTTTTGACGCTAAACTGCGTTAGCGCAGTTTAGCGTCAAAAAGTATAAATATGGGCCTACATGTCTATGAACTACCTTATCAGACAACCACACTTATGTGCCCACACCCAACAACACATACAAATACCCTCACCATCAACTGCCCAACAATTACCACTGTTCAACCACTATTATACATCAACTCACCTATCATTGTACATCCAAAGACCCACCTTTGTATAAGAACACATAAAGGATCAAACATTCACACAATCACCATGATATGCTACCAAACTGACCAAAATGCCAACCTTTTTTTGGAAATTTTGGGTGTTAAGTCCAAGTTAACAGACAGCAAGTTTTGCTCTGGAAGAAGGCATGCACTTTTACTGCATTAAGGACAGATGCATCAACTTTAGAGTTGCGTATATTTTATGCATAACAACCTTCATGCTATTATCAATAAGAGGAAGCTGTGGTGCACATTTTCCTCATACATTTTTCTGAGAGACTCAACTGCTTGTTGTAATTATCTAACAATGTAAGACGCAGTGGGGGTGGCAGGACCCGTTTCTGCTTCCTTTAAGAAATTTGCGATAAAAGAAAACAAGTGCCATCTAAGGCACATGCGTTTCTGAGCTGTTGCAGATGAGATTTAATAGAAGCAATTGATGAGTGCTTTTGTGCCCAAGGTTGACACATTTTCAATTTAGAATAGTAGTGACAGAAAGCGGAGTGTATCTTGGCTCTTGTCAGCTTACTAATGACAAGAAACCTTCCATTTTTAATGTTCAATGCAGTCATTCAATTTAAACATCCTAAGTGAGGTATCTTTGAACACATAAGGCCAGATTTTCAAAGATTTTGCTACGGGAAATACATTTATATATCCTTGTTATTTCCTATTTAGATGTTTACTGCAGTCTGCCGTACACCCACCAAAGAGTAAATAGCATCAAAGAATTGTTTTTGTGCAGGAAGGTACACCTTCCTGGGCAAAAACTATCCTGAGTTTTATGTAGACCCACTTGTATTGTTGCGCAAGGGTGTCTGCGGTGGCGCTAGACAGCCACAAGTGCACCAGTGCATGGAGAGGTTAGAGTTGTGCCATTTCTGTGAAGATATGCTGCAGTTCTGCTCTTTCCTGTTTACCCAACACAACACAGCAACTTCACTTGTGCAGCATGAACTATGAAAATATGCCCCATAGTTACCTATAGATGAAAGATTAGATTTAATAACACACTGCACCACTGTAAAGCCGCCATAAGTGAAGTAAACTGGTGCAAAATGTTGCTTTGAGATGTACAAGGAAAAGTGTTTTTTCGCTGGAAAGATGCCTAAAAGTAACACCAATCAGTGCCATGTGCTAATTTTCATATTTCCATGAAAGGGGCAAACGGGGGGCTGGTGGGGTGGAGTTCTTGGGTGGTTTCCCACACTACCAACATGCATTCCCTTCAGGATCCGAGAGTTTGAAAAAGTGATTGTTCCATGCAGACTACATTGGGGTCAAATCCTCTGAAAGGTACTATCCATCTACCTTCTACCATCTGGGCAATGATGACCACCATGATAACACAGAAAATGAATTAAAATCTTTTATTAAATACATTTTAACCAAAACATACATGTAAGATACCAAGAAGTCTGAAGCACAGCAACAGTAGGGTTGCCCCGGTGCATCAAAATGAAGAGGTTTGTTACACAGCTGGAATAGCAGAAATCAGATCAAGTACTTGTGCAGCTGAGGTCACAAAATTCTAATTGCTGACTCCCACAGCGGATCATTATAAGTCAACTGATGTCAAGGGAGCAATTGTCCTCCCAGTCGTTGTTTGCTCCTGGCAGGGTTCTGCTGTCAATGAGGCTGGATGATGAATTGCCCAGTCCTGTGGCAGTATGACATCATCTAATAGGGCATGCAACTTTGTACCTCCATGCTTGATTATAAAACATTGAGATCAAGTTGTTTGTAAAAATAATGAGAATCCCTGATTTGGACAGGAAAGGTAGTAATCCCTACCTCACTGCTTTCAGTTCCAGCACATTTATGAGTAGGTTGTTTCATCTTGTGGGCCCTAGCTGCTTGTGGCTAGCTTATGCAGGTGGGCACCCAGTCCTCCATGAGACCCTCTGTCATCATTACAAGGCTTGCTGTCTCCTGATGGAAGCGTAGACCTATCACTGTGTTTGCTCTTCCAGGCCAACAAGATACCACTGTTTTCAGTTGTGGTGTAAGTCTCTCCTGGATGTCAAATGAACCTGTACTGTGGACCCATAGCTACTTGGTTCTTCCTGTAGGAGCCTCTTGTGCAAATTCCAGAACAGAATTAGAGAGAAGCAGGGAGAGAACTGACCACAAGTCTGTAACCTGACTTGGTACGGTGGTGACAGCATGATTGATATCCTCCTTGATACAAGGACTGATCCCTTCACATGAATCTCTGTAAGGGTTGCTTATGCTTTTGGTGAAGTTCTCCCGGTGATCTATATATATTCATTTCTGACTATATGGTTTGTAGCACTTTATAGACATGTTTTGCAAACAGTGAATCTACATCAAAAGGCATTTTGAGGATCCTGCTCTTGACTTCCAGGTGAAATGATACACATCATAGCCAGCCTTGCCTGTGTGGCACAGCTTCTACGACACTTGAATGAATCCCATTGCCGCAACATCCATAGCTGAGTCAATGATGGCAAAGGAAGCTCTTCTGCTTTCACACAAAATCGTATTTACCTCTGCATGCTTATCCCCCAGAAATGATGTGTTGTTTGATCACATTTGTCTATCCTATCTGCCTACTAAGGCAAGACATTGAGTTGCCTTAATAGAGGCTACAGCTATCAAAGACTTTCACTTCCCAAATGCTGTTGAGGCACCTGCCTTTCCTACTCAGGTGTGCTTGGCAAAGAGAGGTAGAGTTGTAGGATCTACTCTGTGCCGCTTGCATGACCAATGTTTCCAGTCAAGAATAACCTATTAGTTATGTTGGTGCATTTTCTGGTGCTTTATATTTCTTGATAAAGAGTAGTACTACATCAGCCATAGTTATGTTTGCATGACCTTAAAGTCATCATTCCAGATTGGGTCCATAATGACAATGGATTTTATGGATTTACAAGGTGAATCTCTGAAATCGTAAGGGAAGCAGACCATGCCCTTATTTTGAACCAGAAGTTCAAATCATTGTGACAATGTTTCTGTTAGAAAATGTATGCTTGCATTATCATCCAGTGCCAAAACAGGGAGAGAAGTGGACACATCAGTAACTAGAGCCACATAGTTATCCCATTCTGCACCTATTAGGTGCAGGATATCATGCTGTACTTCTCTGTTCTCATTCATGTTCAAGAGGGGGTGGCCTGGGTACCATAGATTGACAAGAAAATTGTTCCATTGATTATGATGGTGCACCTCTTAGGTACAGGATCTCATGCTGTACTTCTTTGTTCCCATGCATGTTGTAGCTTTCATGCTAGGGAAAGTGGATGGCCTGGACACCATACGTTGACAAAGAAACAGTTTCGAAGGTTATGACGATGGTTGTGGCTCTTCAAAAGGATGTTGTTCTAGCAATTGTGGTTGTGATGAAGGTTGTTGTCTTGGCAAAGATGGGGGAGGCAACTGAAGTTGCGGTGGTAGATGTGTCATTGTAGGCACCAAAGAGACGATTGTGAAAAGGTAACTTTAAGCTTCCCTGGTGATGAAGTGATATCATAGGGCTTGAAGTTACTAGTTCAGGTGTCTAAGGCACTGAATGCTGTCTGGACTTCTTGATCACAGCTGGCAAGTCAGTAGGCTGACTGGTGCCTTTGCAGTTTTTCTGCAATTTTGTTAGGTGGTTCCCTACATGTTAATGGTACCTCATCACCAGAAGCAGTTTTGAAATGAATAGCATGCTCGGCATTGATTCACTTTAGAGCTTTTTTGGCACTTTTAGAGCATTACCTGACTCATCCCTTGAGGGGGGTGCATCCGTTGCTTTGGTCTTTGCCCCTTATAGATTGAGGATAGGTAGCAACTGCATCTTGAAGTGGATCCTCTGCATAGAGGCTTAAGTTCCCACAGGAGTCACATGGTATAAAGAATGCCTTATTGACTGAATTTGACATGGAATGATCATACAACTGAGGGAGCAGACCGGGATGAGAAGGCTGACTCAGAAAAGATGATGAAGAAAATGACTAATTTGAAGACTTTTTGAAAAGAGATCAGAGGGACTTCACAAATTAAGTGTGGAGTAAATAAGGTATGGTGCCCTCCGGGATAATAGTTTGACGGTGCTTTCACCTCATTGGCTGATGTTTGGATCTTTGAGGTAAACAAGCTACCAATGTGACAATGCTTATGGTATACTAGGCTATGTTTAACACTGGAACCGCTGTTTTAAGTTACTGTGGAACTCCTACCTTGATGGAGAATGATTCAGGCATGTGAATCTGAAAACGACCCACTGCTGGAGATAAAATCTCTCTGATCTGTTGCATTGTATCTTTTGGCACACATTTCTCTTCTGCACTAGACATTACATGTGATTTTTATGCAATGGGGGAGTCTGTCCTTCATTATAAAGAACATGCATATCCTGATGCGGTAAGAACTTCCTAAATCACTAAGGCCCAGATTTATGAAACAAGTCACGCAATGCAGCAAGACATCTTGCTGCACTGCATTGCATGACAGGGGAAGGCAGGAGTGTGCCATATCTACTAAGATATTGTGCATTCCTGCTCTTTCCCTACGCTGGCAGACTGAGTGCAGCCAAGTGAAAATGCAGGCATGAGTGCCTGCATTACATGGGTTGTTTTCGCACAGGAAGGGACATCTTCCTACACAAAAACAATCTTCTGCAGCTTCTCCTCTTTCAATGTGTGCGGCAGAATGCAGCATATTTAGAAAGCTGAAAAATGAGGAGAAATAAACATATTTCTCTTCATTTAGGCCTCACCTGCGAATGTATAGCATTTTGACACATTCTCCCATTTACTTGTGTAAGTAACTCTGGGAATGGGCCAAAAAATGTGGGTCGATGCGTGGAAATGTCCATGTTCCACCCAGGGAACTCATTCCCAACGCAAAGTAACACATGGCAGCGCTTTGCACTGCCTTGCATTATCCTGGATTTATGAAGCCACGCAAGGTGGCTTTGCGTGACTGAGCAAATCTGAATTAAGACCTTGCTTAGCCTTGTGTGATCAATGGCAATGGGAGGGCTTAATAGATTTGTTTCTAAATTATTATCCTCTGTCTGTAAATATTTGGCTGCTAACGTATGTTTGCAATTCTTTCAATACGTCACTTTGCTCATCTTTCCAATCTCTTCTGAAAATGTAGGTGAAAATAACTGTGCTTCAATTTTTTGTTGGAAAACCAGAAAGGGAGCACCCTGCGTACACTCCAGGATGCAGTCAGCCCCCATGCATCATGGTAAATGCAGTGAAAGTTCGTTTTATATCTATAAAGTAAAGTGCAGTTTTTCACCTTAGTAGGTGCAGCAAGGTTCGGGCCTTCATCAGTAGAGAGCAGTTTTGTCTGTGGGGTTGCTAGAAATGCGGTCAAAAGTCCTCTCAGGTTTATGTGCCACTCACTGGCACGCAAGTGCTCAACCAGAGCTCCTTTAGCTTGTTGGCTCAAGGGAGCCTTCTCAAACATGAAAACCAGAAAGAGAGCACCCTGCCTCACACTCCAGCATGCAGTCAGCCCCAATGCATTATGGTAAATGGGGCTGACTGCATGCTGGAGTGTCAGGCAGGGTGCCCCCATCTGTTTCCTGTTCAATTTTTTGTTCATAGCATGGGAGTCCTCTAGTGCCAAAATTCAAAACACCATTAGTGTTTGCAGTTTTCAAAGAACATTTGGCAGCTGTGGCGTGGCACATTTTTGTAGCCTAGAACGTAGGCTTTTTTCTCTAACAGGTTAATTCAAGTCCCCCAAAAAATTATATGTGAAAATGCAATTTTAGATTTTCTGAAATTTTCTAAAAGGTAACCACCCTATTCTCTGGAAACCATTCTATTAGATCATCATAGGCAATTGGCTAGCCTAACAAAGGAAACCACATAGGAATCCTCACATGATAGGGTCATACTTATTCAAGCAAATGACCCAGAGATATTTTTATACGCCAGTGGCAATCTCTTGAATGCATACGGTTAATCTTTTATGGTAAATGTGGTCAAATACTAAGATGCAGGAGCAACAAGATGGTAAAAACCCATTACTAAAGTCAAGGGCCATTTTACAGATATATTGCGCACAAGATTTGTCATGAGACCTTGCTACTTGGATTCTACGCAGCCTGAGATCTATCATGGCCAGTGGGATTTCTATGATCCAATGATGTTCTATAGATAGTATCAGGTTTAACCATCGGAAACATAAAAGGGTTCATAGGAGGATGGAAAATTACTATAACTTCCTGATAGTGAAGCTCAGTATCTTCTTTACATCCCATGTAGTCTTTGCTTGAGAGGAACCTTTGGTTAATCTCTTAAGGGACATGAGTGTGCGGTTGCTTCTTTATCCCAACTTCTTTGATTTCTATAGCGCAGAAGCTTGTTCCAGAGTCTATTCTCAAACATGTGTAACTCTGTGTGCCGTTGGAACTACAGGCGAAAATGCTTCAATTATGATATACTCTGTTGTGGCTGTTTCCAAAATAAGTTGTGAAGGTCAGTGCACTTCTTCAAATGTCGTAGGTTTTGAATAAATGCCTTATGTCTTCTATTTGAATCAGAATAATAAAAATCATGTCAGGTGTATTTACATGCCCTTCGACTAGCTGGTGTTTCTACCTCAATGTAGTCAAAGTTCAGAAAGGTTTAGAGACTCTGTCAGACTATTGTGGCTTGTGCTACCTTGTCTAGCGCCCGCTTTCTGTCAGCCAGAACACTTTCCAAGCGATGCTGCTTTATCGACCAGACCATCCATGCTGTTCCTTTTCCCCACTAAATATGTGTTCTCACTGTTTAGCGTGTCTATTATCTATAGCCTCCCATTCTTGAGATCGCTCCTTCGATCTTCAGATTTTTTTGGAGTATCTGTATTCCCATATCTCGAAATCACTTACTCAGTGCGCCTTTACTCGTTCAAATCAGCACCAATTTGCAAACATGGGCAACTATTTTACATTTCTAAATTAAGGGGGTATGGGCTTTTTATTTTGGTGCCCAGGACTATTTTTGTCGCAGTCGGACACTGACTGGTATAATATAAATGTTAGCAAATAGGACATTCCTACTGGAAGGATTCAATGTTCTGCTGAGATGACGTAAGCAGATATGCAGGACCTTGATGATGTTTTTTTACAGGCAATCCAAAAAATAATCTAATTTCTTCTATTTGACATTGCCTTTTTCCGCCGCAGCGTGTATACTTTTGTGGATTCATATTTCGCCAAGTAGCGCCGACAGGTGCAGGTGCTAGGGGCCCTGTACCCATTGATTGTAAGATATAGTGCCTCAACTACCTCCGACTTCCTATTAACTCCTCCAGCAAGCACATATAGTCTGAATATTCAGTTGATCGCTGTCTGAAAGAGGGACGTATCCACCAGGACCCCACAGTTCCAGATCTTAAAAAGACACATTCTGACAGGATCTGTTAAATGCGGACTAAGTCCCTGAAACTACTGCATGTACCATTGGTATGTTAATTGTATACCAGAATATTTAAATGGAGCAAAGGTTGAAGTTGAGCTTGCATACATGTAACAAGCAAAATGGCCAGTTTTTGCTTTTATTGGTATAGTGGCCAATCAGCAAAATATGATTAGAGACCTAATACAGTTATTAAACATTGAACTATGAGGGACACAGTAACTGGGAAAAGTGCATTATCAGGTAACTACATGCCAGCCCCGAATTGGAGGTATGTACTAATTAGGATGCTTTTTTTAAACTAATACACGTAGAAAAAGTTTGGAGGAAAAGGGGTACATTTCACATTCCAGAGAACGTACTAGTAAGATATATCCATCGTAATAATGCTTATCTTGACTTGACTCTCAGATTTGAAAAGCTTTAGTGGATTTACATTCTGATCTGCACACCATGAGACAAAACAGTTCCACCTTCATGAGTGGAGAGATTTTGTGAAGGGGTGACGAGCTTTCAATATGGCACCAACCTCTGAAGGCAACTGAAATGAACGCAAGTATCATTCTCTAGGGATGAAGCTGAAGGAAACGCCCCTCCAACTGAGAGAAGAGGTCTTCTCTAAGAGGCAGTTGAAGCGGGAGACACAGCGAGAGTCACAGGAGGTTTGCATATTACACCCTCCTTGGGTATCCCAGGGCGATCAGAATGGCTTGGGCCCAGTACTGATATAGCTTCTTCAATACCAGAAGAATTAAGGCTATTGGGTGGAATAGCATAGTGAAACAGAAAATTCCACATCACCGAAGCGTATCTTCCATGGCTCACTGCAACAGAAACTGGAGGGCACAGAACTGTGGGCAGGTTGCATTCCCGCAGGTGACGAAGAGTTCCACATGTGGGGTACCCACTGTGAAAATATGTTTTGTACCACCTACAGATGGAGATGTCACTCATCTCCATGAGATGCAAGATGTTCAGCCCTGGTATTCAGTGAGCCTGTCAAATGGCTGGCAGAAAGCCAGATCCTATGCGTGTTGGCCCAAGACCAGATCCTCAGAGATTCTCGACGGATATGAGAACACAGCCTCCCTCCTTATTCCCATTCCACATCACAAGGGTGATGACTGTGAAGATTTGTACCCATTGACAGCAAAGGGAGGGCAAGAATGCCAGATGAATTGTCTGCAATCTGAGCATGTTGATGTACTTAACCTTCTCCTATGGAAACCAAAGGCACTTGAACCCCAGTTCCTCCAGATACATACCACTCCCCAAGGTGAATGCATCAGACACTACTGTGACCACTGATGGTGGTGGGCAAAAGAAATTCCCTATGTCAGGTTCTCCTCTACCCACCACAAGAGCAAGTTTGTTGCAGTGGCTGAGGAGATTCTGACAGTGTTCAACAAAATGTCCCCATGCTGGAACCACTGGAAAGGCCTCATGTACCAGCAAACGATTGTGAGCAGTATGACGCAAGATGCCAGCAGACCTAACAGGCGACAAGAAATGTCAGGACCAGAACTTGAGCTCCCACTGGGAACATCAGCATCAAATCCTGAATGTTCTGGATCCTACAAGGAGAGAAAACTCTGAAAATAGATGTGACAAGTAAAGCCCCACGTGAATGGGAGGCACCCAAATTACCCTCGTGAAACTTGGGCAGGTTAATGGAAAAGGCCAGATTGAAAAGTAGAGATGCTGTGACTTTTAGGTAGTCCAACACCAGAGACAGCAAGCCCACCCTGAGCAGCCAATCGTTGAGGTACGGGAACAAAGAGATCCTGAACCATGCAGATGTGCCTCAACCACCGCTATCACCTTCGTGAAAACTCGAGGTGCCATGATCAGTCCGTATGGGAGAACCACAACCTAGTAATGGTAGCGCCTACAAGGAATTGCTGGCACCTCCTGTGCAACTGCAGGAGTGCAATGTGAAAATATGCATCCCGCAAATCAAAGGATATCATCCAGTCTTAAGCTTTCAGTACCAAAAATGACCTGGCCAGGGAATGCATCTTGACCTTTTCCTTACTTGGACTGAACACAGACTGCCATCTTTATTTGGAACCAAGTAACACCCCAACACAATTTTCTACTCTTCTCCCTTACATAGCAGGCCCACTGTCTCCTGCTGCAGGATCCAAAAGTGATCCAGCAAAAAAGGGGCTTGGGGAATAAGGGGCTGGATCTCGGAGGTGCCTGTTGGAAGGGTAGGGTGTACCTCTATTTTGAGACCTGGAAGACCCACTGGTCTGGCATAATGGCCTTCTAGGCCTGCAGAAAGGAAGGAAGCCTACCTCCAACTAGCCGCATGTATTCTCATTAGTGGCAATTAAAGTGACTTTCCAGATGATGCTGATGTGGAGGAGTAAGAGGGAAGGAGGCTTTTAAAGCCTGTTTGCCTCTTCCTTTGTCTCTACCTTTGCACTGCTGGAGAATATTTTTGGTTGCTGGGAGGGTTGAAGTTGGCAAAAGGCAAAATCTTTCGAGAAGCCTCAAAATTTCTTGATATGCCTGTAGCTCAGGGTTGGACATTCTAGTCACAAAGATCTGGAAAAAGCTCTTCCTACCCAGATCCTCTGCAAGGGTAAGTAATTTCTTTTTTTTTTAAATAATATTTGTATTGGTTTTTATGTTTCAAATATGCAATACAAACTGTTCAATTATCGGCAACAGGATCACCTAGAGCATTATCCAGTATTAAAACCATTTAACAACCCCAAACCCCACACTTTTAACACGTCTCGGAACACAACCAGTCCTACAGTATCATTCCTTGTTGCAATTGCCGGAGGCTTAGCGTGTGTTGACTAATATTGGGGGTGGGAGCTCATGACCAGTGTGGACCCTTTGCTGCTGAGCCTATATCCCTAGTCGCCTGGTGGAGGCCCCGTTTAGGTTGGTGGGCGCGGATGTCTTCCGGGGTGATACTTCGCTCTGTGTGTTATTGGTGTTCTTGTGTTGGAGAGCTGGTGAGTTGTGAATTCAGGAGGGAGAGGAGGGGAGGTGATTGTGCTATTATGACGGGCCGCCCTGTGGGTTGTGCCTCTGTGATGGGATATGCGGAGAGATTTATATTGCTTTCATTACAGGTATGCGTTCCCTGGCTCATGGGGACATATCATCATTTTTGGCCTCGAGTTTGGTTACCAGAGTTTCCCAGGTGGTACACCCTGTGTGATGTCGCCCCTCTCGCACCAGTTTTTTTAGTACCTGGTATTCCGTACGAGCCCAGCGTAGTGTTAGAGTGTACCAAGATTTACGATCAGGAGCATTGGGGGCTTTCCAGTGCATCGCTATCATTCTTTTGTACATTAAACAGGCTAGATCTACAAATTTGTGCAGGTATCTTTGTTTTTTAGGTCTTTCCCTCAATCCCAGTAAGCAGGACTTGGGGTCTGCTATCAACACAAGCCCCGTTAACTCGGATATCTCCCGTACCACCTCCGACCAGGCTATTTGTATGTTAGGGCAGTCCCAGACCATGTGGTAGAAGGATGCTGACGGTGCTTTGCATCTGGGACATATTGGCTCAGAGTCGGGGAACATTCGCTTTATCCTGGCAGGGGATAAATATGTTTGATACGTGAAGTTAAATTGAGTGTACCTGAATCTGGGGTTCCTTGACACGCCGCGGGCATGATACAAGGCTTTTGGCCAGTCCACCTGTGGGATCGGGGCGGGAAGTACAGCGTTCCATCTCTCTCGGGCTTTCTCCGCCTGTGGTTCGGGAGATTTATTGAGGATTTTGTACAGGCTGGATATTATTTTTATTTGGTCATTATATTGTAGGAGATGCTGAATTACAGGGGAGATCTCTGGTTCTGAGGTGCCTGCCCCCCATGTTTTTTTAATTGCGTGGCATATAGCGTGGTATGTCAAGAACTGGCCAGGGCTCATCTCAGTGAGGGCCTGTAGGGCTTCGAATGACATTAGCTTGCCATCTTCGAAGCAGTCGCCCACTGTCTGTACTCCTGCTTCCATCCATACCAGCGACGCCCGCGTTCCAGCTGCGAACCCCACCAGCAGGTAGTCCAGTGGTATATGTGGGGAGTAGGGGAGCTTGTCCACTCCGCTTTGCACGAATTTAGCCCAGCACGCGTGCGCCACCACAAGCAGTGGGTTAACATGTTCCGCCTTGGAGTGTTTGGATGTCAACCACCTTAACAGGGGGGTCCCCTTCAACCCGGACTCTAGGCACGCGGACTCTGCCTGCGCTGGTCTGTGGATCCAGTTCTGAACCCACTGCAGCTGTGCAGCTGCATAATAGCGTTCGAAGTTGGGGGCTCCCAGACCACCCACATCCACCGGCCGTTGTAGCGTGGCTAAGGCCACACACGCTCTGCCACCGCCCCAGATGAGCTGCAGCAGGGCCGTGTTTAAGTCGCCGAAGAAGCTTTTGGGAATAGTTATCGGTAAGGCCGCGAAGTAATATAGCAGCCTAGGTAGGATCAACATGTTTGCGATCGCCACCTTGCCAGGCGGCGAGAGCGGGAGCTTGTTCCAAAACTGCAATGAGCCTTTTATGGAGGTCAGCGCCCTCCCCAAGTTCCCATCTCTTAGATCTTCTGTGTCGTGGTAAATGTTTATCCCAAGGTATTTGAACCTTTCCGGACACCATTTTAGGCGCCCTATCTGAGGAGCACCCTGACTTTCAGGTGGCCGCTTTGCCAGAGGGAACGCACAAGACTTTTCCCAGTTTACCACTAGGCCTGACAGGTCTCCAAACTCGGCCAGTAAGGATATTACTAAGGGAACAACTGCGCGGCCATTTCGGATGTATATTAAGGCATCGTCTGCGTATAGCGAGATCGTGTGGTGGAGCCCGTTCCTGATTATTCCCCATTTGTGCTCCATGCGACGTACTCTTGCCGCTAATGGTTCCATTGCTATAGCAAACAGTAGCAGGGATAGGGGGCAGCCCTGCCTTGTGCCCCGGGAGATCGAAAAGCTGTCGGAGATCACCCCATCCGTCTTCACCCTTGCACTTGGGTTGGAATACAGTGTCCGGACCCAGCAAATATAGTTGGGGCCTATTCCCATGCGGGCCATTGTGGCCAGAAGGAAGTCCCACTCGAGAGTGTCGAAAGCCTTTTCAGTGTCCAGTGAGAGCACCATTTCTTCTTGTGTGTCTCGGGGAGTATCACCCATTATGCTCAGTAATCTGCGAATATTTAGGAAGGTGTTACGCCTTGGAATGAAGCCATTTTGGTCTGCGTGCACCAAACAGTGCATGAGGGGGGCTAATCTGTTTGCTAGTATTTTGCCTAGTATTTTGCAGTCTAAATTTAGGAGTGATAGTGGTCTGTAGGATTTGACATCTGTGGGATCACGGTCCTGTTTGGGGAGTACCACTATCATAGCTTCTCTTTGGGATAGGGGCAGGCATTCGTTAGTCCACGCTTCTTCAAACACTTTTAGAAGGTGAGGTTTCAGGCATGATAAATGGGCTTTGTAGTATTCCGACGGAAGGCCATCTGCACCAGGCGCTTTATTTCTAGGCAACTGTGCAAGGGCTAATTCTATTTCTTCCATTGTCATGGGAGCTTCGATTATTTCTCTATCAGTTTGTGATAGTTGCAGCAGGAGAGAGTCAGCGAGAAAAGCCTCAAGTTGTGGAGCAGTGCATGAGGTGCGTTTAGTGTATAAGTTTGAGTAGTATTTTCTAAACGTCTCGTTTATCTCAGCTTGTGTGGTAGCCATAGCATGTGCGCCCACGCGTATGGCCCCTATTGGAGATTGCTGTCTATCCTCTCGGAGCAGCCACGCTAACATTCTGCTTGATCTATCCCCTTCTGTTTGCAGCCTTATTAGATGATAGTTGTAATCATGACAACGGAGTTTGCTGTCAGCGTCATTGTATTTTAAGCGCCTTTCTTTTAGGACGGTGTGAGGGATTTCACCTAGCGCTACCGCTATTTCTGCTGCTCTGAGCTCCTTCTCTAGTTTGCCAATCTCCGCTTGCAAAGAGCGTCTCGCTCCCCACGTGGAGGATATGCACACTCCACGTACCACTACTTTGTGGGCGTCCCATTCTAATGCTCGTGTTGTTGCGGACATGGCATTTGTATCCCAGTACTGGCTTTTAGATTCTTTCAATGTTTCGGCAAATGCCTGGTCTTGCAGTGCTTCCGCCTGGAACCGCCAGGTGGGAACCACCTGGCGTGACCTACCCCAATTCAGTAGTGGCGCATGATCCAACAGTATCTTCGCTAAGTATTCCGACTCGCTGACCAGTGCCCCTATATCTCGGGTGCCCCATATTATATCTATTCTGGTATGGGTGTTGTGTGGTGCTGAGTAGAATGAGTATTCCCTTTGTTGTGGGTGTCCTAGGCGCCATATGTCGTGTAGTCTCATATCACTTGCCCAGTCCTGCAGGGGACCTGTGGGTTTCCTGTTTGCCAGCGAGCTCGCTTGGGCATGAGATCTATCCAATGTTGCAGATGGTGTGCTGTTGAAGTCTCCGCCCCAGAGGGCCGGGGCCATGGGGTAGGACAGTAGTGTTGGAGTGAGGGTGCTAAGAAATCCAGAAGTCCCACTGTTTGGAGCGTATATACCGACCACTGCTATTTGTCTGCCGTCCAGACTGCCCTCCACTAACACGTATCTTCCTCCTTGGTCTATTTTATGTGTCGATAAGAGGAATGGAACTCCCGCCGCTATCCAGACCAGCACCCCTCTCGCGAAGGCCGAGTACTTTGTGCCTATCAACAGGCCTCCCCATTTCGGGCACAGGTCACGTAAGTCCCCCTCTAGCATGTGTGTCTCTTGTAGGATGGCAATATGTACTCCTAGTAGCCTAAGCCGTGCGTGTACTCTGGTCCGCTTGCTCAGCGCCCCCCAAGCCCCTAACATTCCATGTTACTATAGCATACTGGTTTTTCTTATTTTTACCGGAAGGTGTCATACAGGGTTTTGGGGATGAATCTCTGTGCTTGAGATCTGAGCTTTGGTATTGGCCCACCTGGTCACTACCCTTCTGTCGCTGCTATTTGTTAAAAGTAGCGAGTGCAGCTGTTTACTTTGTGTTTTGAGTGATTCCGACGCGTGCATTTCTGCTAAACTACTAACCCCAACCCCCCTTAATGGATCCCCACTACTACTTACAACTGGTGTGAAACTACTAAACTCGAAAACACGTGAACTAACCCGGATCCGGTTGGATTTGCATATTGGTGTACTCATATCTTCCAGATGTGGCTCTTATAAGGGGCTCACATCTTTCCGCAGACTTAGGGCCTGATTCTAACTTTGGAGGACGGTGTTAAACCGTCCCAAAAGTGGCGGATATACCACCTACCGTATTACGAGTCCATTATATCCTATGGAACTCGTAATACGGTAGGTGGTATATCCGCCACTTTTGGGACGGTTTAACACCGTCCTCCAAAGTTAGAATCAGGCCCTTAGTCTGCTAATACCATTGGGCGCCCCTCGGGATGTGAGACTATTCCTCCCAGCACCGCTCCGCCACCCACAGTCCGCCCCCGCGCGCCCCCTATAAGTTAGCTTTACATTTATATCAAAGATACACATTGCTAGGGGCGCATTCGCCCCGGTCCTCTGCGGCGCCGCAGCGTCCCTGGTGGTTTTCGGATTTCAAGCATCATTAAAACCGGCGGACCAACGGAGTAGATGTATGCAAATTAAAGTTTGTCTGTGGACCTGGGGGTGACCTTTGGCCCACCCAGCTCTCCGGTTATTGTAGATGTGGAACTGGACGTGTCAGAGTCCGAGCCCAGCTCCGTTGGTTTCCTAGCAGTTGCAAAGTTGCTTTGCATGTGTAGAGGCGTCTCTTTCAGCACTCTTGCTCTTTCTTCTGCCGCCTGCTGGTCATTAGGTTGGCCCCTAGTGCGTCTCTTGGATCGCTTCCTTGAAGCAGAGGTTTGCCATTCCTCATCTCCCTCCGCGTCTTCCCGCGGGCGAGCTAGGCCCTTGGCATGCAGCCATGTCCAAGCATCCTCGGGATTAGTGAATATGTGAGTGCGGTCCTCCGCTACCACCCTTAGTTTCGGGGGGAAGAGCAAGGCATATTTTATGTTATGTTCACGCAGGCGCTGTTTGATTTTAACGTAGGAGTTGCGTTGATTCTGCACCTCCTGTGTAAAGTCTGGGTATGCATTAATAGTTGAGTCCTCGAACTTAAATGGGCCTTTGTTGCGAAATTGTTGTAGTATTTTATCCCGGTCTCTATGGTTCAGGAATCTGGCGATCAGTGGTCTAGGTGGCTGACCAGGGGCCGGGGGTCTGCCCGGTATTCTGTATGCCCTTTCCACGGAGAAAAACTTGGATGGAGCCCCATTTAACACCTCCTTAATTAGCCATTGCTCCAGGGGGATTTCCGATTCTGCTAGCCGCATGCTTTCTGGAAAACCCAGGAATCGTACGTTATTGCGGCGCGCCCTGCTCTCCATTTCTTCCGATCTCCTCCAGAGCACCTTCAGCTCCGCGTCCATGCGCTGGATCTGTTTTTGGTTGCCTTGAGCCATTGGGGTTAAGTCGGATATTTCATCTTTGGCCGTTTTCACTCTTTCGGCTAGATTTCGGTGGTCCACGCGCAGTAGATTCAAGTCTTGTGTAACTGCGTCAATTCTGTTTTCTAGAGATGATTTAGTGTCCATAATCGCCTGTAATACTTTCTCAAACTGGGCAGAGTGCAGCATGAGAGTGTTTTCCAGTGACTGTAGGGACAGGTTGGATTGCTGATCAATGGGTGTTGTTCCATGGGTGCTACGGTCAAGGTTCTTAGCTGATTTGGCTCTGCCGGGCATTGTGGCTGTCCCGGAGTTACCTTGTATGCAGTTATTTCACACTATTTGGCGCTTTCGATTCAGCAGATTAGCCTTTTGCTTTATGTCCTCAATATAGCGTGCACGTTTGGCACTTGGGGTGTGAGATTGGCTAGCAGTGGCAAGGAAAAGCTTATTCTTATCGTTGGGTGACCGGTGCCTGTGGCAATGTGTTCACTGGTAGATGCGCCGCCCGCTGAGCCCCGCGACGGTCCAACGTTGAGTCCCCATGAGGCTATTCATGATGCCCCCAAAGGGGGGATGCAGCTCTTGTAAGCTAGAATAAAGTGCTCTTACCCTCAGGGGTGGCGGCGGGGCCCGGTGATAGGAATGCCCCCGGTGGAGAGAGGGGGCGCAGCTGGTGGTTGAGGCGGGTAGCGCAGCCGGGAGGATTCAAGAAGAGGAGCGGGTGTCCGGGGCCACGGGCAGGCTCTGCGTTGGCGCAGGACAGTTAGTTTCTTGTTACACATATGCAGTTTGTGGGGCCCAGGCGCGGCTCGAACGTTCACGGCTCGTGCCAGCCGTCGGCGCTGTGCGGGCTGTTAAAGCGAGTCCTGTAGGGACCTGAGGCGCATTCTGGGCTTGAACCCCCCACTAGGTTAGAGCGCTTCTTGCCTCCATTTTGAGGGGTGCAGGTCTGCTATGAAAATAATGAGGCGGTGGGGGGGGGTGGGACCAGAGGTTTAGCAGTGTCCCATCCACGTTGTTCAAGCTACCCCCATCAGGTCACCCCCCTTACCGCGATGTGCTGGCTTGTGCTTGTACTCCTCAGCTCCCTTCCAGGCCACCCGCTGCAGTGTTCTTTGATCCTGGACAGGAGTGCCCTTTCTGCCCAGCAGGATGATTCACTTCAGCACCGCCGCAGCTCTGCTCAATATGGGGCCGCAGCGTCTCAGTCCAGTCCCGGATCCCCGCACCAGGTTCGCGCCGGCTACCTGCCGCGCTGCGAGGGTGCAGGATGCCACTCCCGGGTTCCGGCCCGCTCCGACCTAGTCCCGGTCGGCGTCCCGAGGTTGGTGGGCGCGTCCGTGGTGCTCTAGCTCCCGGGGCCGCGAGGGAGGCAGGCGCCGGCTATGCCGAGCGAAGGCGCGGTCGGAACTGCCGAAGCAGCTCCCCGCGCCAGTCGCCTCGTCCGGGGCCAGTCTCACACGGCCGGACTTCAGCGCCGCTTGTTCAATACGAGCCGCGACCGGCCCCCGCCGAGTGCTCTGACTTGCCCCAGGCAGACCACCGCTTCCAGTGTGGCTGCGAAGTTCCGAGGGGCGCCCTTCAGGATGTTTTGGTCGAGCCCAGGACGGAGCGCTCGATTCAAGCGACCATCCCGGCCGCCATTTTGGCTCCTCCGGGTAAGTAATTGTTATCCCCCAAACAAATGGGATTTGTCAAGCCGAGGGCCTCAGTGCCTCTCGACAGATACATTGGGACCTCACACCTCCCTGCTCATCAATATACTATATCACTGTTGGATTGTTGGTCAAGTTCTGGACAAACTGTCTGCTAAGGGATGGAAGAAAGGCTTTGAACACCCAATTTTCCTGAGTTCGAACACATTGCCCTCACAATTTCTGCTCCTCAGGACCCAGCTCCCCCAGATGCACTCTTCACTCACAGATGGATGTGTACACCACCATTGCAGTCAATGCCATAGGTAGACAGAAGGACTTCCCTCAAGGCAGGTTCTCCTCTGTACCTCACCAGTTTAAGTTAACTGTAGCATTCCTGGAGATGACCATCAGGTCTCCCAGATCACCCAGATGTTGAAACTATTGCCTGCAGAGGTACTGCTGGAGGGTCCTCATATGCCAGCATGTATGCATGGCTGGGAGCATGCATGAAGCCAACAGACCAAACAGGCACAGAGCCATCTGGTCTGAAATCCGTGCTCCTGACTGAAGCATCAGAATCATACCCAAAAAGTCCAAGATCTTTTGTGAAGTAGCCTGGAGCAAGGTGGTATAGAGTAGTGCCCTTCTGAAAAGGTGGCACAGGGAGGGCTCTAGCCCAGAGTTGGGCACATTAATAGAAAGCTCCAACTCAAACCGCAGGGATGCGGTCATCAGCAGTTGAAATAACAACATTTGGGGTGAAACCAGTTTTGAGCAGTGTGTCATTCAGGTGGCAACACAACAATCTCCAACCTTCTGAGATTGGGTCTGCAACTAGTAAGACCACCTTGGTGAAGATTTGAGGTGGCAATGTCAACCCAAGGAGAAGAAATGTAAATTGGTATTGAACAGACCCCTTCACAGTTTGCAGGTACTTTCCAGTGTGACCAGAGGACCAGTATGTGAAAGTACATCTCCTCCTGCAAGTCGTGGGATAACATCTAGTTTTCCACATCCAGTGCCAGCAGAACCTAAGCCAGGGACAACATATTGAGTTTTTTCTTGTACAGGTAAAAGATGCTCCAAAGCCTGCAGTGTATGATTGGACAAAGCTCGCCGCCTTTACTGGGGACTAGGAAGTACTTAGAATAACACCTCTGCCCCCTTTCCTCCTCTGGAACTAATTCTACTGTACCCTTCTGTAGCAGGGCTGCCACCTCCTGCTGCAATATCCTTAAATGGTCCACTGACAAAAGTGATGCTGGGGATGAGAATTGGGGGTGGGGGAGAATGCTGTTTTCAGAAATTTGTAAGACCAGTTGGTCAGAGGTTAGAGACTTCAAGTCCTGCCGAAAAGAGCACACCCATCATTCAATAGGCCATCTATACTCCTTCATGGATAAACTACTGCAACTTTCCCAGTGGAGCTGGGGAGGAGGATGAGGAGGTGGAAGGCTCGACCTGTTGGCCATGTCCTTTTCCCCTCACTCATATTGATGCACAAAGCAGCTTTGTTGCTGTTGCTGTACGGTTTGGGCAGATTGGTGTTGCTTATATGGGAAGCCTTTACAAGGAATAACATTTCTTAGTTGACAGGTGCAGTCCTAGTGACTTTATGCTCTTTAAAGCACTTTAATGCAATATCTGTTTTTTGTACAAACAGCCACTAACTATCAAATGGTATGTCTATGAGTGTGTTCTGGTCATCGCCTGAAAAACCTGTATAGTGCAGCCAAGCTTGTATTTTAAGGGCAACCGAAGAGTTCATTGCTCTTGCAACACAGTCTACCTCTGATCCAGCTTTTATTATGTGAAGGGAAGTTTCCTCCCTGTCGCTGGCCACCTCTGCAAAATGGTCTTAGAGATAGTACGGAAGGCTAGGAAAGATCATTGCCGCCAAATCATAGACAGCCAGGGAATAGCAACCCAGAAGACATGCAGCATGAAGTGCTAGACTGCCCTCAACGAAAGCATCAGGAATTCCAGCAGCATCAGAGTCAGAGTTGCAATAGATTTAAGGGGTGGCATTGGCACCAGGACCAGGGAAAACATCTGAATGTCACGGAGTTGGGATGAAGTCAGATGGGATCAAAAGAAACCAGAAGTCCACCAGGGGAACACTTGGTACTGAAGGAAACCTGATGAGTGGAGCCCCAGACGGTCCCAAGGGACCTAGAGGCGCACAAGAGAGAAACCACCATCCTCCTGAACATGCCAGCATTACATGGTGGAAGAAGGCTGGGTTGGTGTCCAGGGTTGGAAACTCAAGGCACATTGGCACCAAATAGTCTTTGGTATTGAAGGGGGTGGTGTTGGTATTTGCACTGAGGCCCTTTGGGGAACAGGAATAAGCCAGGGACAAAGCTTGAGGAAAAGTTGTGCCCCTACATTGTGACCTCCTGGATGAAGAGGGGTCCTTTTTATTCTTGTGGGGTGTCTTTTTCTGCCTCAAGGATTTGAAAGTTGGTGAGGAGTGGGACAAAGAACTATATTTCATCCTGGTCCTGGACCTTGCCCTTGACTGAAGATGTCCAGATGGCCATCTTTGGCACCAGCCATGAATATATTGCCATCCCAAACCTTCACAGCCTTCAGGTTCACTTGATGGCTGAGCTAGCATGATGACGAGTTCTGGCTGGAATCGAGACACCACAAACACTTGTCCTGCTGATTGCCAATGGACAACTGTGGCAGGGATTAAGCTCCAACCTTTTAGCTGGGGAAATTATCCCTTACACTGCACCAAACATTTTGAGTGTGAAATGTTAACCTCAGAATAGAGGAGAGAAGCTCCAGAACTATGGTGAAAGGCACCAAAAAAACTGACGTGAAGGTGCCAGGGTGGGCACTATATGGCTGCAGTGATGTCACCATAACACAACTTCTGGCATTGAGATTAAGGCAGCAGCTCTACTGGAACCAGAGAGCTATGTCAGATGGTTCTGGGTCCAGTGATGTGCCTGGGCTATTCAGAGGTGGTGACTCTGCAGGTAGAAGTATTCATCAGATGTCTCTTTATGGCTGTGGTGGAGGTCGGTTTGTCCCATGCCATCTTGATGGGATCAAGCAAAGCTTTGTTGCAATGGTTTCCATGCCACGAAAACAGGATGTAGGACCTCAGTGAGGATGCTGGATCTGGTTTCCATAGTGGGTAGGACCACCACTGCCTTCCTTACAACTGGATTGAAGGAGGCTCCCTTCAGGTAGAGCAGGTCTCAAGTCGCACTCATCTCCAACTTCAGGGATGTATCAAGCCCACTGGCACTCTGCAATGCCAAGTAATCAGCCATATCTCACTGCCATCTTCATCTTCATGCAGTAGCACTTCAGGCATTTGAATGTGGTTGAAAACCGAGCCAAAAATATTGCCTTTTGTCAGTCAATATTGATTGAACGGCATGGGACCAGGTAAGCATCCCTCCCTGGACCTAGCTTTTTCAATTACAGCCTCTGAGCCTTTTCATATATCTCTTAAAGATGGCCTTATGCTCCATAGTCTATAAATGAGGAAGACATGGTTCTGACTAACAAGTGCCTCAGCATCGGTGTGTCTCCGGTCAGCACCAGAGGTATGCCTTGAGAAAGTCCTCTGGGGTTGAATAGCGCCTAGGGCGGATCCACCAGCGGTACTCCAACTGGTCACATACGACCCTAGAGTACACCATAAGGCATTGCTGCAATCCTGAAACCATCATGGCATGCAGGAAATGTGCTAGGACAGCACATGTGCTGGAATCTACAGGGAGGCTGGAACAGGCGATAGCACAGACACTGGCTCTGGGAATGCCTAGGTTTTCATTGCCAACACAGGAATCAGTGGAGGGGCCAGAAAAGGGCCTGGAACTAGCACCACATTATGTGCCATAGACAGTGGAATGGACAAAAAAGGCACTTTAGGCTGAGAATTGTTGTCTAGATCTGAGAAGGTCTCTGCAGGTGTAGGGGAAATACCTACAAAGTGAATCATCGTCTCTTCCTATGTTTCCTAATCCTCTCCTTTGATTACTTGAAGGACAAGAAGCACAACTTCAAGACTGACTTCGACCATGATTGGTGTCAGGTCAGACTCTTGTTGCATGTGCCAAAGATTTTGGCCTCCTGCTCCTTAATGGATTAGTGTGCATGAGGTTGCACTTTTCGCATGATCTTGAGTCATGCTGCAGCACAGGGAGACCTCATGGGGGTCAGATATGGTTGGTCAACGAGTCAAAAGGAATGTTTATTTAGACCTTGGTCTTTAAACAACATAAAACACTGCAGGAACTTATCATCATTAGGCATTTATGAACAGATGAAATCTCCTCATATAATTTATATAAAGCAATAATAAAAATAATCATCACGATAAATATCTGTACAAATAATATCTCATCATCCAATTTTCATGATAGCTCGCACATTCCCTAAAAGAATAGATAAAAACCAGATTAAAATAGGAGTAAATCTAATAATCTAATAAAACTCCTTTAACAGCAACCACAAATCTCCCTCCTGGCAAAAGTCACATCCAGACATTGCGGGGCATATTTATACTCCGTTTGCGCCGGAATTGCGTCGTTTTTTTTGACGCAATTCCGACGCAAAACTAACTCCATATTTATACTTTGGCGTTAGACGCGTCTAGCGCCAAAGTCCATGGAGTTTGCGTCATTTTTTTGCGTGGACACCTACTTTGCGTTAATGAGATGCAAGGTAGGCGTTCACGTCTAAAAAATTGACTCCGAGGCATGTGCGTCGTATTTATACTCCCGGGCAAAATTCACGCCCGGGAGTGGGCGGGTCAAAAAAAATGACGTACGGCCGCTTTTGCGCCGTTTTTTAGTGCCTGCAAAAGGCAGGCGTTAAGGGACCTGTGGGCTCTGAAGGAGCCCAGAGGTGCCCTCCCATGCTCCCAGGGACACCCCCTGTCACCCTTGCCCACCCCAGGAGGACACCCAAGGCTGGAGGGACCCATTCCAGGGACAATAAGGTAAGTTCTGGTAAGTATTTTTATTTTAATTTTTTTGTGGCATAGGGGGGCCTGATTCGTGCCCCCCTACATGCCACTATGCCCAATGACCATGCCCAGGGGACAGAAGTCCCCTGGGCATGGCCATTGGGCAAGGGGGCATGACTCCTGTCTTTGCTAAGACAGGAGTCATTTCTATGGGGGTTGGGAGTGGGAAAAAATGGCGCAAATCGTGTTGAGGCGAAAAATTTGCCTCAGCCTGACTTGCCCCATTTTTTCACGCCCAAGCTCCATATCCCCCTACGCCGGCGCTGCCTGGTGTACGTCGTTTTTTTCAATGCACACCAGGCAGCGCCGGCGGCTATCGCCGGCTAACGTCATTGCTTAAATACGGCGCCCGCATGGCGCTTCAGAATGGCGTTAGCAGGCGCTAATTTTTTTGACGCAAAACTGCGTTAGCGCAGTTTTGCGTCAAAAACTATAAATATGGGCCTGCATGTCAATTAAAAGTGCCACTGCTTGCTCACGTTCTCGGTTGCCGTATTTAAAAAACAAGGAGTCTTAAATAGTTTTCTGAAGGGTCTGAAATTGTAAACAATCCATGAGATTATGTAGGCTGTCACACTTTACTCTCAACCCACAGGTACATTTACCAAAGACATCCATAATTATTGACATTTTTATCTTGTTATTACTATGGCACGGATTATAACCTGTTCTCAACCTCACAATTCAGATCTGTACCTACGGTGTGGTAGTGAATCCAGATAGGGAAAACCACTCCTCATTTGGCCATGAGTTAAGCATAAATTGGACAGAAGGTTTCCACCTTAAATACTGCATATCATGTTCTCTAGCTTTCTTCTTTAGTAAAACTCTGAATTCGTTATTCGTGGTATCTATTTGCAGATTCTGTTGACCAATACTTAGACCCAGCATCCTACATATTTCCTCCGGGTTTTTCCTGACACCCTTAGCCCTCTTCAGTTCACTATAAGTAATCTAATTTTTACACCATAGTGATAATGTTTGCCAATCTCCTGAAGTCAGACATAGCCAAAATCTAACCACCTCTGCATATGCGAGATGGCTACCTGGTGTTATTCTTATTTCTGTTTCCTGTTGTCTGAGTCATTGAAGACCTCGGCAGTGATAAAAGGGTTTTAAAACATTTCCCCTTCTCGTGTTCCCACTTTCCTTTGCCGTTTAGGCATAACAATGTAGCTCCATACTGGAACTGTGAGCGGATCATAGCTGAATAGGCTGTTTCTCCTAATCTCTGTTGAATTTTTTCAGACCACTTATTGAAGCTAAAGCTCTAACTTTGAGCGATTCGATATGATCATCCTACAGTAATCTCATCTCGAAACATACCTCTAGGTACTCATATTTATTAACGGTTTCTAATTGGGTGGATCCTAAGTACCATTCAAAGTTTACAGATTTGTTTCCAAAGCTCATCACATTGGTCTTATCCACGTTTACCACTAACATTTTGTTATTTCAGTATTCCATGAATGTATTCAGTTTTCTTTGTAAATCTATTTCTATCAAATCCATAATGGCGAGATCGTCCATATATAGGAGGTATGCTATATGTTTGTCATCCATTTTGGGGCTGAAGCCCTTTGCTACTGTTAGTACTGATGGTAGTTCAGCAATCAGGAAAAGAGCAGAGGGGCTAAGAAACATCCTTGGTGCAGCCCATTATTAATTGGGATTTTCTGGGTCAAACGTCCATCCGTATCAATAATTACCTGCGCCCAGTTGTGTGAGTGAAGCCCCTTTATAACTATTATAGGAATGTCTTGTTTCGCCAATGTTTCCCATAAACAATGCCGATTAACCAAACCAAAGGCTGCCCGGAAATCTATGATGCAGCAGAATAAACTGCCCCTTTGCTCTATAGCCTCTGTGTGAGCAACCTCAGGCTGAAGCAATTGTCTATCATAATGTGGCCTTCCTTAATGCCCCCTTGTTCCGAAGGTACAATATGGTGTAATTCTGCTCATTCCTTAAATCTTTCTAAGATTACTTTTGCAAGGAGATTTTCACCCACATCAAGCAGATTAATTAACCTGATTTTTTTTTTTTTTTTTTTTTTTGGGGGGGGGGTTGTGTCCTCGCTCTTATGTATCGGTCTGATGATTGCCCTCTTCCAGTTTTCTGGAAACTGGCCCATAGCTAAGATTCCTTGAAATGACAGGTAGAAAAATGCTTCTCACCAGTCAAACCTAGTCCTAACTATGACAACAGGTTTGTTATCTAGGCTGCTGCTCTAGTCAAATCCAGGGCCAAAACGGTGTTTTTAAAATTACTCAGGGAGAGCTGGGTTCTAATATCCTCACCCACCCAATTCTAATCTATTAGACTCATTCTCTCAGCCTCTAATCCTGCTCCATATATGTCTTTTAAATTTTCTTCCTGTGCTTCTTCTTCCACCATGCATTTCATTGACCTCCATATCCTTGCCTGAGTCCTGCTGCACGAGCTTCCACAACTTTGTTTACACTTTTTGTTTCAATAGTTTCTAGAATTGTTTCCGAGCAGCTCTCTTAATAAGCCTTTTTCAAATCTTTAATCACGTTTTTATATTTTCCCTTGGTGTTCTGGAGGCTGGCATAGGCCTCATAGTCAAGATTTACCATAAGGTTTTTCTCCCCTTTATTGATCTGACATTTTAAATCTCTGCAGTCCCTGTCAAACCAGGTATTAACTTTCCTAGTATCGGCCTAGGCTCTTTCCTGCTTCTTAGTGTTGGCATTTACATTTACTTTTAAGCAGTGAACTACTTGGGTAATTGTATTTTCATACCATCTCATACAGTTGGCAGGAACTTGTGTCAACTCTTGGCTTGGTTGGTAATTAGCCAGTTCCGCCAGAAGTTTCTCAGTGATCCTTTTAGTGAGAGGCTTCTATCTGTAGAGTACGAACCATATCTCAATTGTGTAGGTGTACTGTACAAGCCACAATCTAGTTGCGTTATAATTTCATCAGTGATACTTTTTTGCTAACTTGGTGGATGTTAGTATTATTATCCCCCCGGATGATTGCCCATGTTGTATTTTCTTCGCTGTTCTATTTACCTGCACAAATCTGTCGATTGTAGGTGTTTTGTCGCATAGCCAGCTTTCCTGTAAACATATATTTAACATATAGGGGCATATTTATACTTTGCGCCTGATTTGCGTAATTTTTTTTTTTTACGGAAAACTACCTTATGTCAATGAGATGCAAGGTAGGCGTTCCCGGGTAAAAAATGACTCTAGCGCCTTTGCACCTTATTTATCCTCCCGTGCAAAAATCACGCACAGGAGGAGGAGGGCCTTAACTAATGGCGCTAAGCCTGTTTAGTGCCATTATTTAACGCCTAGGTCAGAGCAGGCGGTAGGGAACCTGGTGGCTCATTTCCATGGTCAGAGACCATGGAAGCAGTCCACAGGTGCCCTTCACTGCCCCCTGGGACACCCTCAGCCACCCCCACCCACATCTGGAGGACACCCTAGGATAAGTCCAGGTACGTTTTATTTTTATTTTTTTCAAAGTGCCATAAGGGGGCCTAACTTGGGCCCCCCACACGGCACTGTGCCCAATGGCCATTTGCTAAGACAGGAGTCATGTCCATGGGGGCTGTGCGTCAAAAAATGACACTAGTCAGGTTAGAGTCAATATTTTTTACGCTAACCTGACTAGCACCATTCTTTGATGCACAACCTCCAGTCTCCCCTACACCTCCCCTACTCGGTTAGCGTAATTTATTTTGACATTATCTGGGCCTTAGCGCCGGCTAGCGTCTAGGAATTGCGGAAGCTGGCGGTAACCGTTTTGACACAAACATGCGCTATTGCAGGTTTGCGTCAAAAAGTATATGATTCAGGGCCATAATCTCATATCGTTATATCTCTTAAAATATTTCTGATGGCGACCTTTTCCCAAACCAACTAATATTCCATGATAAGATTACTAGGCTGTGAGACCAACCTTTATCCTAAACGATATCCCTCAGGCACCTAGGCTTGCTATTGGCTGGTGGGGATAGAGCAGCATATCTATTTTCAGTACTACTGGCTCCCCAATATTCTTCAGGGCTAAGGTATGGGACCGTTATTTTTAGATATTCCTTCTTAATGTCTTCTATTTGTCTTCTATTCATGTTCCCTTGTAAATCAATGTATCTTACCTAGGACCCAACCCCACATCATACCTCAAATGGGTTCATTATTGTAACCTGCTTCTGGTATTTTGTTTGCTGGTGAATGTAATACCTTCCTTTAACACCACCTCGTTTTCTGCTTTTCAAGTGCTGCGCCTTAACAATTCCTGAGTACAATAATATCTTTGTTACTTCATTCCCTTTGTTGTTGTTCGTAAACGCTACTAGTCTGAGAACCTTTGACACAGTTGCTTTCAGGCTGGGGCATTTTGAGAAGGAGAATAATAACGGAGAGCAATTCAGGGGGACTAATTTCCTTTCTCTTTCTCTTTTCCTTTTTTTATTTTTACTCTAGATATAACTATAACGTATTTGTTCCCCAACGCCTTCTTTGCTGGTGCTCTATTGTTAGCATCTTTCACACTAGTGTTACCCTTTGTTTTATAATCATTCATTTTATGCGTTACCTGCCCTGCTTTACCAGAGTCTCTATTTCCTGCTCTTGCTACCTCTTTCTTGGCATTACCAAGCTCTTTCTTGTTTGAATGTTGGTAAGTATTCCGGTTATCCCTCCCTGAAACATTTCTTCCATGTACAAGTTGTTAGGTTACTTTTGTGTGATTCTTTGAGGTTTCTCTTTTAGAACTTTAACTATTTGTTTTCTCATTCTATAGGTGTTTATGGACACCTTCGCCTTTTTCTCTTTCATGGCACTCCTCCCATGGCCTTTTCTAATTCTCTTTATATGAGGAATATACAGTCTGCACATAGTGGATTCTCCCCATTTCTTTATCAACATTGGATGTTTAGAAATGCATACAGTTGTAACCCCTTCCACTTGAGATATAGGGCCTTATGTACGAACATATTTTCCCATTGACACAGAATGGGAAAAACCCTTTGCTACATCTGGCCCATAGCTCTTTCGCCTCCCTTTAAACTTTATTGGCTGTGGGTTTCTTATTTTCATCAACAGGCCTTACTAAGGTCGGCATACGGTCTGTTAGAAATGGGGTTTCCGGCTGGTTAGGGTATGCACCTCAGCCATGCAAAATACACCACTCTAGAAAGGGCAAGTCAGTTACACGCTACAGCTAACCTGTGCTCATCCCCTGGTAGCTTGGCAGAGATCAGTCATGCTTATCTCCAGAGGCTATGTATAAAGCGTGTGCGCAATCCACTCACAACAGTGACACAGTAAATGCACCACAAAAGAGACTCCACACTGGATTATGAAAATATTTTTCTGTATTATACCCATATAACATTGGATAAAGTGACATGAATCATAAGTACTGCGTACATTATGCAAATCCCAAGGTGGTACTGGTCATCTTGATTAGGCAAGAACAGAAATGCCACACATCACAACATCAGCGCATGAAGCACAGCGGATAGGACATCACAATAATCTAATGAACACCATGTACCATTCGATATCCTAAAACCAAACCACGTAAATGATAAAAATTATGCATATTCTGCCAATACTGAATTATTACTGAGTATCCTGTAAATGCAACGGGAAATCACAACCTCACACATGTTAGCATCAGGGCATGAAATACAGCAAGATCAGGAAGGCACTTGAGGCAAAAGCACCTGACTACCATCAATCATCAATACGGTGCCAAGTATTTTTACAGTGAAAACGGTTCTAAATGTATCCTCCAGTCATCCTACAGGGAACGAGGTAAACACAATATTCCTTAGGAAAATTTTTCCGGTAATGCAGGTTGTTAGAAGGAGTCACCTGTGTCACAGTAAAACATTGGTTGCAGCACCCCTCTGCTCCTAATAGGCATTATGTGGCAGAAATGAGGGTAGTTATTTATATGTAATCGTGTAGGCCTGCACACCTCCTTCACAGAATAGGGTAGATTGCAACGATTCCAAAATGCGACTGAGAGGGCGCCACTGTCGAGGACTCGGACCGCAACAGAACCCTCAGCAGGCCTCACAAGTTATAGATGGTGGGGGGAACCCACTCACCAACTCCCCAAGCATGAGGTGTCCCAGCGCAGCTGTCTGAAAGCATGCAGGGCAACTGCTCAAATAAGGGGGCAGCCAGGGGACCTACCTTGGCCTCTCCCCAGCTACTGTGCTCCTGTGTAGGTACATTGAGGCAACTACACTGTCTTTCGATGAGGCAGCCTCGCTTGCTGGGCCCCTCGGCCTTGGGGCTGGGACGCAGTCGAAAATGCATGTGGGGCTGAAGCACAACCCTGTTCCCAGTTTCCACGGTGAGGATCAGATGCAGTGGTCACAGTCCAGCCCCGAGGTTGCGCTTCTCTCTCAGGAGTGTCTCTCTTGGAAGTAGTGCCCGAGATGGCACTTACTTGACTTAAAATGCAGGGTTCTTGTCAAAAGTCTGCTCCAGCACACTTATGACAAAAACCCAGGCAAAAGCACCTCTCAAGTGCTGAGGGGGAAATGAAGCACACCTCCTGTGCGAAGGGGGGAATAACACACTCACCACATGCTGGGCTCACAGGGACAAGGAACCATTCACACTGCTCCCCATACACTAATTTCTGCCCAAGTAAGGTTACCAGATACAGCACTTTTCCAAGCCCTATAGTTGCAGGACAAGGGGCAGCCAATCAACAGCAGTGATCCTACTCTGGCCCCTGTGAGAACACTGAAGGGAACGCAAGACAGGGGGAAGGGAGGCCAGCAAAATCAGGCACTTAAAAGTGGTCCCTCCACCATTCCAGCAATGCCTAGGTAGTCCAGATTCAGGGAGCAGCTGGCAGCAGGGCAACAAGCACAAAATCAATCCAATATGTCGTCTGTGCCACTCAGCATCAGCAGGTAACAGGACAGCAACAGAAGAGCAATCCAGATGAGTCCTTACTGCAGTCTGGCAGTCCTTCTGACAGAGATTTAGTCCCAGTTCCAAAAGTGCTCTGAGAATTATGGGGCCAGAGCCCCTGTACTTATGCTAAAATACACCTTTGTTCAGGGGGTAACTTCAAAGAAACCCTTTCAAGTGAAGCACACCACCCTTTCATCCCAGCCCTGTATCCAGGAATCAGCAAGGGGTAATCAGCCCACTGTGTGAGGGCAGAGCACAGTCTATTCACATGTAAGGTGTGAACGATCCTATCTCTCCCCAGCCCAGGATGACTATCAGTATGCAGATGTTTCTTCTGTCACAACTAGCCATGCCTGTGCTATGGCTGTCTGGAAAGTGTGCACTAAGTGGAGCTGTCACTCTGCCCCAAATGTGGATTGGAGTCAGGCTACAAAGCACTAGCGTTATAAGAAGAGACAAATTCCCACTTTCTAAAAGTGGCATTTCTAAGATAGTAATGTAAAATCCACCTACACCAGTGAGCAGGATTTCTCACTACGGTTCTAAACACACCTATGCTACTGCGCACAGATCAGAAATTACCACTTAGACATATAAAAGGGAATTCCCAATGCAAACGTATGAGAGGAGTAGCAGTCACAGTAGTGAAAAACAAAATAGGCTGTTTTTCACTACAAGCACATTACCCATAAAAGTATATGTCCTACCTTTTACAAACAAAGCATCCTACCCATAGGGCTAGCTTGGGCCTAGATTAAGGGTGACTTAGATGTAGTAAAAATGGAGTTCAGGCCTTGGCAAGTAGTGTGACTTGCCAAGTCAATGTGGCAGAACACTGTGTACGCAGGTCCTGCAGTGGCAGGCTTGAGACAAATTTGAAAGGCTACTTCTGTGGTGGCCCAATCCGCACTGCAAGCCCACTAGTAGCATTTAATTCACAGACCCTGTGTATATAGTATACCACTTTACAAGGGACTTACAGGTAAATTAAATAAGCCAAACCGGTATAAGCCAATTATACTAAGTTTTATGGGAGAGAGCACATGCCCTTTAGCACTGAGAGCCCAGAGACCTAAAGCAAACAAAAAGAGGGTCAGAAAAATAGGAGGAGGAAAGTAAAACGTTTGGGGATAACCCTGCAGAAAAGGCCATTTCCAACACAGTCATTTATTTGTTTTAGTTCCACTGTGATGATCTGAAGTTGAGGCTTCTGTGATTTTAAAATGTCATTGTTCAGCAATGTCACCTCTAATATTCCCTACAAATGTTTTTGTAGGATTGACATTATGTCCAACATTGAGGCAGATGGTGACATTGAAGCTTCCAAGTTTCAGATAGAATTTTGTGTGGATATGCTTGCTTCTTCGTTTATGGTTGACATGATCTGCTCCTGCATATTGCCAAGCTCTTCCCTATTTTCCTTTCCAGTCCTTCATTTGCCCCTTGATCCTTCGAGCTTTCTAACCTCCTTCTTGCATCGCCCTATTATTTAATAGGGAAATAACAGGGTGAAGAGGACAGTCTTGGTTCTAGCGAGAACTAGTTACAGTCAGTCTCTGCCGCGCGACAAGTTTGTCTCCCTGAGTTGAGCCGGCGCAGTAGTAACAAGTCAGGCCTCTGGGGCCCTAGTAGGGCTCTGGGTATTGAGGGGTTATCAGCTCCCCTCCCCTTACACCTTATGCCGGATGGCTCAGGAGCTGTAGTGGGATGGAGGAAGCTGCCGGGGTGAGAGTGAAATATGTAAAACAGATACAGCTGTGTCATGGTACAATTGTGTCCAAGCGCCGTGGATTATGCAGGAGGTGTCGGCAATTGGCGTTCCCCTTGGCTGGCAATGCGACTGGAGCAGGCAAGAGCACGGCAGCATCCGCTTTCACACAGTGTATGTGTCAGGAGGCAGAGACCCTGACTATAACACAAGGGGAAGATGTAGACATCTGCCCATGGCAAGAGTGGCAAGGCTTAAACCCTGACTTCTTAGAGGTACATAATGCTAAGCACTGTACAATTTGAATTTTGAAAAGAAAATCTGAACAAAAAATCGGGAACAGCAACTCTGGGTCAGCCTCAAAGGGGCATGAGCATTACTTAGGAAATGCAGATATTGTCAGAAATGCATCCAGACTGCTAGGCCCATTGAAGGCAGAAGTTCAAGTGAAAAACCTGCATGTGCCAATAGGCATGGGCACCAGCAGGATGTCTAAGGCCAGGATCCCAATAAATCTCAAAAGCATCAGAGCTAAAGCAAATGTTAGATCAGGATCATAGCCTGAATGTCTAGGACTCGTAGTGGGGGTACAAAGGCATTTGATGGTACCATGTTCATGATAGCCCGAATAAAAGTAATCCTCTTGACAGGCTGAATGTGGTATTTCGACTTGTCGATTGAGATTCCCATGATAAATATCAATAAACCATCACCTGCGGGTACCTAGAGACTAGCCGTGGCAAGCTGACATCCAAAGGCTAGTTGTATTAGTGCAGCAATACATGCATCCTCAACCTGTGAAGATGGGCCACTGCCATGATCCTTGTAAACATGGAAGGGCTGACTAAAGGCTGAAGGGCAAGAATGTGAATTGAACATATTCTGACTCCACCACAAAGCACCGGTACTGCCTGTGGGGCTGCAGGATCTGCATATGAAAGTAAGCATCCTACAAGTTCAAGGACACAATCCAGTCCTTTGTTTTCAAGGTCAATAGGACCAGGCCTAGTGTTAAAACTTTGAAAAATTCCTTCCTGAGGAAAGCATCCAAAACTGTGTGGGCTCAGATCGGTCTCAGTCCCTTGTTCTTCTTGGTGTCCAGGAAATATGAGAAATAACACCCCATACAGCTTCCACCTCAGGAACCACTTCAGGAACAACATCTAACCCTTCTGGGAGAGAAAAATGGCACAATCTCAGCCTGTGGGTGGAGTAAAAAAGGAAGGGAGGACGTAAATAAATTGAACAGATATGCATAACTAAACTGAACAATCTCAAGGGCCCACTTGTCCAACGAATTGCACAGCAGCTGGAGAGATAATGTTGAGTTTTGTCTCTTTCTGGTGGAGACTTGGAGGGGAAAATAAAGTGGCTTAATGGCAGTAGAAGGCAAGTTACTTACCTTTGATAATGCTCTTTCCTGTTGTGAATCCTACCACAGATTCCACACCTTTAGAAATACCCCAGGCACCAGACTGGATACTGAAGATTTTTCAGCTTAATCCCTGTGTGTGAGTACGTGGTTTTGTTGAACTCCGCACGGACACTGTGCCTCCCTGAAGTGATGTCCGGAACCACATATATGTGCCTCCCAAGCGCACTAATGCCAGCTCCTTTCTGGACACTATCTACTCCCTCAGACACAGAGCTCAAAGACCAATTATTTGTACCAGCATGCATATTCCTAAATTAGGGACACTTTAGATGGAAAAGAGTCCGTTCCACAGACCAGGGAAGTGGGAGGGTGGTGAGAAATCTGCAGTTAGATAGACTCTCTATCAGAAAGAGCATTACCAAAGGTTAGTAACTTGTTCTTCTGAAGGATATTTCTAATTATAGACCCATCACCTTTATAATAGATACCAAAGTAGTACCTCTATGGGTGGCTGGTCTATGGAATGACTCAGACCAAGAAATCCTGCAGGACCGAAAGGCCAAAACGCCTTACTCATCCTGCCTGTCCTGGCAGTAGTGGTCTGTGAACCTGAACACTGAAGCCCATGTAGTAAATTGACAAATATCCAGGGGCAGGCACTCTGCATGCCAGTAGATAATTAGCAAGCTTGACTCTGCTTGATTGATCCCTCCAGGGGCTGCTTCTTGGCCAACATGAATGCAGAGGACTGAAATAGCTGAATAAGGTCCTCTTCCACACTGACTTGCCCTTCTTGCATAGAGAATCCTGCGAAGAGCTGATAATCCACTAGATGATCTTTGGTGCAATTGATGTAAAATCTCACTACTGGGGTTCGACCAATGGAGTATCTCTTCTTTGTAGCGGTTAGGTGGGACAAAGAACATCAGGAGTGTGATGGACTGACTTACATGAAAGAGTGTTGCAATCGTTGGTAGAAAGGCGGCTTTAGTCTGTAGCACAAATTTGTCCTGAAAGAAGGTACTGTAGGGAGGCTGTTCTGAAAGAGCTTGTGGTTCACTTAACACGACAAGCTGAGGTGATTGTAAAGAGAAAAACTGTCTTCAGGGTCAGAAGACACATGGTACAACTGTGTAACTGCTCAAATGGAGTACACATAAGAAAAGTAAGGCCCACATTAAGGTTCCACTGTAGCATCATGAAAGGCTTCTGGGGACTTGGGGGGTGGAAAATGTGGACAAAACCTTTGAGAAAGCCAAGATGGCTGGTCCAGTACCCTCAAAAAGGCCAAAAGGGCTGAAAGGAAACCTTTAACTTAGCCCACTGCCTTGCTGGGTCAATGACAAAAAAAGCAGAAATATATCTATCAGTTTGGCCTACAATTTGTCTGTGTCATGTGTGCCTAGCCAAGCCACAAACTTGTCCCTTTGTCTGGCTTAAACAGATTTTGTAGAGGGCTGCCGGGATAACATTCATGATGTCCGGAGGTAGGTCGAATGCAGTCAACTGCTACTGCTCCATCTCAATTGCTTCAAATAAAGATCCATTTAAAGAAGAAACCTGATCAGGCAGATGCACATGCCCAGACGTTCCAGCTACTTCACTCTCCTGGCCCAATTCGGTGCCACGAGAATGATTTGGGCCCAATCATTCCTGACTTTTTTCAGAACCATGGGCAGGAGAGGTAGTGGCAGGAAATCATGCAAGAGTCATGTGATCCATGATAGGCAGAATGTGTCTCCAAGGGAGAGCTTTCGTGGGAACTCCAATGTACAAAAGTGTTGATACTGCACATTCTCAATGGTAGTGAAAAGATCATGTCAGGGTTCTCCTCATTGCTGGAAGATGCCCTGCGCCATGTCCATGTGCAGCTGCCATCCAGGATCTGCAGGGTAGAGCCAGCTGGTGTTTAATGATCCCGCTCAGTGGTGTACCATTAGTGAGATGCCTTGACCATCCAGCAAGTTTCAGAGGCGTACGTCTCCCTTGTACAGAGCCCAGGACCCCACCCTGCCCTACTTGTTGCATGCCACATGGCAGTTTTAAACGTCAGGATGCTTTTCAATGCCAAGCAAATGCCCCCCAACTCCAGCAAGTTAATGTGGAGGCCGGTCTCAGTCGGAGACTAGTATCCTCTGATCTCCACTCATCCCAGATGGCCTCCCCAATGTAGCAGAGATGCATCCATAAGCCCTACGTGGGGAAGGGAAAGGGGTGTGCCACTGGTCCATTTGCAGTCAAGTAGCCACCACTGGAGATCTTTTGTAGTCTCCTCTGAAACCTAGATGGAATCAGAGAAGCACCCTTGGAGCTGGACCCATTAAGACTTCAGACTTCACTACAGAGCCTGCTTGTGCCATTTGGCATGGGTAACCTCCAGGATTCAGGAGGCTGGTAGACCAAGAATCCTCAGAAGCATCTTCACCAAGACCCAGGACAGAGGCTGAAACAAGATCCTAGTCTGAATGTCTTGGACTTGATGATTTGAAGGGAAGGCCCAAATATTGCACTGTGTCCTCCACTGAAAGGGAGAATGTGAATGAGTCAGGTGTAACTTTGAAAGGTTGATTGTGAACCTCAGTGATGTAAGGAGGTTCACCGTAGTCTGGAGGTGGACCATGACTGATTATGGAGAACCCTTCTCCAATAGCCAGTGGTTGAGGTAGGGGAAGAAACATGTTGAATCACTCTCTATGGTTCCAATGTCAAAAACAGCCTGAATGTTCTGCAGCAAAATAGACAAATGGTCCAACGATAGCCGCTCTGACGGGGAGGAAGATATGGTGGGACAGAAAGGAATGACAGGACATTGTCTCATCGGACTATCTGTAGGACCCAGATGTAATGGCTCGTCACCCATGGAGAGAAGAACAAGTTACTCACGATTAGATAATGCCTTTTCATAGTAGAGCCTTTATCTAACCACAGAGTTCTCACCTTGTGAATTTTCAGACACCAGCCTGGAACAGGAAGAAATTCATAGCAGCTTCCCCACACACCGCTAGGCTGCATCATATAGCTTCATGTGGGGTCCCTCCCATCAAATATGACATTGCGGCATCTCTGCACGCTGACATCAGTTTTTTTCTAATATCTGTCTAAGGCATCTGACATGGAGACATTTGAATTCAAAATGTGCCAGTGTGCAGATCTTTAGCTTAGTACCTTAATAATAAACTGTATGTATACTATCCAAAGTGACAAATGTGTGATTAGATAGTGTCTTCCTGGCAGATGCAGAAAGCAGCAGGCATCAGCTCAAAACAAGTGCACATAAAGTAGTTGAGAACCAAAGTCAGGTCCCACTGCAGCATTACAAAAGGTGTTGGCAGGAACATATGGATCAGCCCCTTTAGAAACTCTTCACAACAGGTTATTTGAAAAGGGATGGTTGATCGGGCAACCACAGAAAGGCCAAAAGATAACCCTTAACTATTGCCACAATCAGGCATTGTTGGGCTAGAGATGAAATGGCATATTATCAGAACAGGAAAAATCAGACAACAAACCTCTCCCAGGGTTGTGCATATGCAGTTTTAGTGGAGGGACTCCTGGCTGCCAGAATGACACCACCTACTTTGGCAGGAAGATCAAAGGCTATCAGCTATCACCGTTCAGTCTCCACAACTGAAGTGCAACCTGTGCAGGTTCGGGTACAGAATCTGGCCCTGCTGCTGTAACAGTAGTTGTTGGGGGCAGAAAGGCATACAGGAGTTCTGATCCCCAGACCAGGCGAAAGGTGTCTCCGAGAGACAAATGTCTTTGGAACTCCAACAGGCTTGGATACAGCTCGTTCTCTGTGGTGGCAAATAGATCGAGCCTGGTTTCTACCCATTGTGGAAGTTAGTCTATGTTACATCACAGTGTAACTGCCATTTGTCATCCACTAAGCAGCATCGACAAAGTTTGTCTGCCCTGGTGTTTAAAGACCCTGCCAGGTTCTGCACAATCAGGGAGATGCCCTATGAGTTCAGCCACGTCCAGAGACACAGAGCCTCCTAACACAGGATCCAAGACCGCACACAGCCCTATTTGTTGCAGTACCACATGGCAGTCATGTTGTCGGTGCAAATCTGCACCCGTTACTCACTGACGGTCAGAATAGACGCCTTCTAGACCAAGGGATTCACCCTTAACTCAAACAAGCTGATGTGTAGTCCTCTGACCTCCAACTCTCCAAGATGACCTCCTCAGCCCAACGATAATGCATCCATCACAAACGTTAGTTCTGGCTCGGGTAGGGAGAGGGGCCTGTTGTCTGTCCAAGGGCAGTCGAACAACCACAACTGTGGATCTTTTACCACCTCCTCTGATACTTGGATGGAGTTCAAAGGTTCCCTTGGTGCTGAGCCTACTGACTTCACATCCCTCTGCCGAGCCCCATGTGTCACCTGGTGTGGTTCACAAGCAGGCTGCAGGAGGCCAAGAAGCCTTAAAGTTGCTCTCACTCAGACCCAGGTCAAAGGTTGAAACCGTAGGATCATACCCAGAACGTCCTATTGTCATGGAGGCAGAGGAAAGGCTCTGAAGAGCGCCTTATCCAAGGTGGGTACGGAGAAAGGGAGCCTTTGTGAAGAAATCAGGCATGACTACAGCATTGTGATGGAAAAACTCTGCAATGTCAACAGGTTGGCCATCATCTGGAGTTAATTTTCAAGTGCTTGAAGTGAGCCCGCATTCAGGAGCCAGTCATCAAGGTAAGGGAAAACTGGTATTCCTAATCCCTGCAGATGGGCTACAACCACCACCATCACCTGAGGTGCACTGGCAAGGTCAAAAGAGAACACAGAGAACTGAAAGTGCCTATGGCCTACCTGAAACTGCAGTTAGCATCTGTGAGACTGCAGGACGGGGATGTGAAAATATGGGTCCTGCAAGTCTAATTCCACCATCTAGCCTCTTGGACCCAGGGCAGCTCTAACTTTGGCCAAGGTGAGCACATTGAACATTTGCTTTTAGAGGAAGAAGTTCAGAGTGCGAAGATCCAGGATACAGTGAAGGTCTCCATCCTTTTTTCGCAACAGGAAAAAAACAGAGTAGCAGCCGGTCCTGTTCTGTGATGCTGGCACCATCTGTATGGCTTCCTTGGCCAAGAGAGTTTGTGCTTCTCCTCTGAATATGGATAAGTGGTCCTCCAGGAGGTGTTGTGGTGTGGGTGGCATATCCAGCGAATGTGTTATGAAAGGTAAAGAGTATTCCTGTTCCACAATTTGGAACACCAATTGGCCCGAGGTGATATTTCTCCACCCAGGGAGGTGAAAAGTGATGTGACCTCCCACCGAGCGATCATGCACTGCTGAGGGTGACTCTAAGCGGTTTATGGCAGCTGAGGGGGGGAAGCGGCAGATATCTGGGTAGAACTCTACCCCCGGGGATCTGGACACTGGCAGGCTGATCCGTTGCAGGTATCTGTTGCCTGTGCTGTTAATGATGCATACTCTACTGTGCCTATGGTGTTGCATCTTCTTCTGGAGCCTCGAAAGGAGTGGCATGGTTGGGGGGGACGGCCAAACAGTCAGAGATAGACCAGAGACCTTACAGTACCCTTCCTCTTCCTAAATCTCTCTATGGCCGTGTCTGCTTTCACTCCAGACAACCTAGAACCACCAACATGCACACCCATTAAAGATTGTTTGACATAGTTGGGAATACCAGTGGAGTCAGCCAAGGTAAGATCTCAAATGCCCTACCCCCAACAATCGGTAGTGCTCAGGCCTGAGATCGCGAAGGCCTGAGCGTATGGAGTACTTTGCAGGCAGTCTCATTTGAGGTGGTGAGGGGTTGGCCAAATGTCCTCTGACAGCAAGATGTCTGACACTCTGGCCTCAGCGTATGCAAGTACTTCCCCAGGAGGCATCTGGTGTTGATTGATCTGAGGGTAAGACTGGCAGGCGAAGACATGTTCTTAGCAAACACTTCTATGTGCTTCAACATCCTGATCAGGTTGGGTGATTAGTAACGCATTTGGGTTAAGTCTACTTGTGAATTTCTAAGACGGACAAAGTACATGAAGAGCTGCAAGACACCACCTACTGGAATGCAAAGACTATGCAGTAAAACCTGCTGGATCCAGTCTGGTGCCTGGGTGTTGGGACAGAAAAGTCCCTCGCATGGTGATGGACTCGCATCCCTACCCTGAGTGCACCAACTGTAATAATGTCTGGATCCCTAATGCTGATTGTTGTTGTCATGAGCGAACACGGAATGTGTGTGTGTACCATGACATAGGCCTGTCTAATGGATCACGTTTTTTTGGATTGGGAGGAGCACCAAAGAGCTAACCTCATAGTGGTGAAAGGCTACTGCCTTTACGAGGAGTTACACATGGGTGGTGATAGGAGCATCCCGTGTAGTGATCAGTAGAAGTGAACAGGCTTTTTTACCTCTGTCACTGGAGAGAGGCCTACAGGTTCACTCATTTAAAGTTCTGCTGCTGTGTGCTTAACTCATCTTTGGCCTCCATCAGGTTTGGTGTCGAGTGCTGTGCAGTGCATATGAGGCACACATGTGCTGGGTGTATGTGTGCCTGTGTGTGATACGTAACAGGGATAATGCAGTGCTATACCTTGCGTGTATATTATATGCACATTCTGGGTGTATGCATGCATGTGAATGGTACAACACATGAAGGATGTAGTGCTGTGCAGTGTGTGTATGCTCTATGTATGTACTGTGTTTATGTGTGCCAGTGGAAGGGCACAATACATGGAAGATCCTGGGTTGCATTTTGGAGTACCAGGGCTGACTGGAGGAACATGAGGAAAGGAAGTAGAGAAATTCCTCAGACAGATTAGTACATTACTGCATTCCTGCAAGCCTGGTGGGACACACTGTAGGAAAGGAGAGACAGGCTCTTCAGTAAACTTCTAAGGATGCTCTTTGATTCAAAGAGAGGTCACTGCGTAGGCTCTTGGGCACATCTCAAGAAGGAGATAGAACTGATAAAAGAATCATAAAGAGTAGGGCTGAGGCCCTGGGGTAACCTTTTGACACACATATCACTGTGACTCCCATGACCTCTGTTGTGAGGCTATCAGATTTGGAATCGTTCCTGCTGTGGCAGACTGCTTTGTGGAGGAAGGACAGGGCAAAAGAGAGGGCATTTTCAAAAGGAAGCAGACCCCCAACATAAACTTCAAAGACACAGACATTTAGGGGCATATTTATACTCCATCTACGCCAAATGTGCGTCAAAAATTTTGATGCACATTCAGCACAAACCTTGCCCCATATTTAAACTTTGACGCCCGAGCCCGCGGACGTCAAAATCCTGCTGTGTGCGTCATTTTCTGGATGTGGGAAACCGCCTTGCGTTAATCATATGCAAGTAGGCGTTCCCGTCCAAAAAATGACTTAAACGCCTTGCGTCGTATTTATGCTACCGGGCAAAAATCCTGCACGGCCTAGAGGCGGAGTCGGAAAATGATACACAGTCCGATTTGCGTAAAAAATTAAAGCCTGGGTCAGGGCAGGTGTTAAAATGGGGCAAACGCACCTGTATTTAATCAGAACACACAGAAGCAACAGCAGAGCAGCAAAAGGGAGACATGGAGGTGCTTCTCATCCAGCGTGCACGCAGACACAGAGCACAGCAACAACAACAGCAGCTACCACAACACAAGCAGGGACCCCAAAGGCAACTCAGAAGGCAGGAAAGGATATTCCGCACCAGGACAACCCTTCATGGCCTCAGGGAACATGACATCATCCAGAGGTACAGGTTGAACTGGCAAGCCATTCAGCAGCTGCTGCGCAACATTGAGCCACAGTTGGCACCCAGCTTGCTGACACCCTGCACCCTCCCAACAGAAATCATGCTGCTAGCTGTACTACACATGTTGGCAAGTGGCTCCTTTCAAACCACTGGCACCCTGGTTGCTGGGATATCACAGCCATCATTCTCCGCCTTGATGCCCAAGGTACTGGATGCCATCATCACACTCACACCCCGCCACATCTGCTTCCCAAACACACAGCGAAGCAGTAGGAGACTTAACATGGATTCCCACACGTCCTTGGTGCCATTGATTGCACACATGTACGCTTTGTGCCACCTGCTGCAACTGAACACCTATACCGCAACAGGAAGCACACACATTCCATCAATGTGCAGGCCATTGTGGATCACCAAGTATCCTGGGAGTGTCCATGACTCATTCATCTTCCGTCACTGTACCATCAATCAACACTTCCAGGATGGACGATAGGGCAATGGACTACTTGTTGGTAAGTACAGAAACCTACTTATATACACACTGCACAGCAACCCTCTAGGACAAACAACACATACACCACAACGGCAACATGTGAACAGGAACACACCGAGGTCGTGACACCGCTAGGCATGTTTGATAGGTCTGCAGTGAACCTGTCACACATCTGAAATTAGTGTACAGTCCAATGTCAAGACGTCAATGTTCGCAACATATGGAGAGGTTTGGCTAATTGTCACCTTGCAAAATGTAAGCGTCTCACTGATGTTTAAATTAATCTATTGCATATGTCTAAAAGTATGAGATGTCCAGGGTACATAGATGCTAACGTGTTACCACCACTGTCAAATTTAATTTGTGTATGGAAATATCATTTCACTCCCAGTGAAGACACAGGAACACCTGTATCACAAGTCGCAATGCTAGGGAGTGCACACTGTACTGCAAATCCCAAAACATTCTGCTGACAACCAGTGAGCAGGCAAACACTCATTCAGCCAAGGAAACAACCCAATGCAGATGGTACATCCTAGAAGCCTAGGAATCAACACAATAACACAAAAGAGTCACAGACAACACAAGACAACTACTGCCATGTAAGGTGATATTAATGGGGCAAGCTACATCAACATGATCCCAATCATTTTCACTTTCAGCTGATCAGGGGTATGGGATCCAGCCATGGATTATAACACCATTTGGCAACCCAAGCACTGCAGCAGAGCGTGCCTACAATGAGGCACATAGGAGGACACGCACCATAGTCGAGAGGACCTTTGGCATCCTCAAGTCGAGATTTAGGTGCCTTGACATAACTGGTGGCAGCCTCCTATACTCACCAGAAATGGTCTGTAAGATCATTTTAACATGTGCCATCCTGCACAACTTTTGTGTATGAAGGAACATTACCTTATTAGAACCAGAGCCACAAATGCCTGAAGAGGAGGATGCTGGCCTGCAACATGAGGGGGAACAAAAAAACACAGCTGCTGGATTGCGTAGGCGCCAACATATTGTGAACAATTTCTTTTGAAACAACTCACCATCACCACTGTATCAAAATATGTAAATAAAAACCGATAATAATCACCATATCATGGTCTGGGTAATCATTTTTGCTCACCTTTATCTGTAACTATCAGAATAAGAGTGTAGCCTCATGGAGCATTTCTGACATACCGATCAGGACACAGAAATTTCCAAAGCAATTGTGATGCGTATTATACAACAGTCACATTCACACACACTGTAAATGACATATATCCTGTACATTTCACCTTTGAAGGGCAATAGCAGAGGACCACACCTATTTCACACATACATGTTGGCAACATGGTTCATCGCAGCATATGGCACACAACTAAGACACCATCAGTCAATAAGGGAAAAAAAAGCCTCATACATGAGGCAGTGGATGTGCTATTGCATTGGTAACAGGAATGTATGACCAGACCCTTGACAGCAGTAAGTCGTACAGCACCTATCTTTGCAAGGACTATATGTGACTTGAGTTCCATATAAGCAGAACATAGACAACACACGTGCCACACCTATGACAAACATTGCGCACATGACATTCCATGTACATGTCAGCCCATGCCCTAACTCCTGACACACCCATGCTCCTGGTCCCACCGCACCTGTCTTAAAAGGTCCCTGGAATGGTAATATGTGTACCCAGATATTCCCTCCTCTACACACACACAGACTAACAATAGTAATCCAGTGTGCTTCACCCTTTTGAAAGGTATGCCATAGTCATAGTACATCTGTCTGCATGGACGTCAGGTTAAATAATGCACTGGCTTGTAGTCTCTAAGCCCTGTTCTCACCTGTAGTTTGCTTCCCATGTGAAAGGTACTGTTGGCCATTTGAACTCAAATCTCACCTACAGGACTTGTGAGAAACTGATGCAGCACACACCTGTGAGCAACTCCATGCAGACCACCCATTTGAACATGCACTGCTCTTGCAGATGCTTGGAACAGCATAGAAGCTGCCATTTTGTTGCTACACTGTTATGCATTGCTAGAAAAATAAGCTGTGTAACACAGCCCTTGGGTTTATGTGTCACCTTCCAAAACACAGGAAAAACCCAGTTTTCCATGTCAACTGTCTTGTTCTTCCTCCGACCAGTCTTAGTCAGACCACTGAGTATGTACCTTGTGAAATTGCTGGATCCTGATTGACCCTGCATTCTGTCAGCCTGACTGGCACCTGTCTGTGCGTTACCTTAAAGGTTCCTTGTGGCTACATATGTATCATACTTGCTTTGTCAACCCTCACATTCCTCCGGGGGTATTTTGTCAGGTGGTTCATCAATGCATACTCAAATAAGTTTCTTAGCATAATCGGCTTATTTATCGTACCATAATTGGGAACTTGTCTCCAAATACCCAAATCATGGCCTATCCCTTGTCTGGGTCTCATGTATGCATGAGCAACAAAGTGTGACAGTGTACCATGGCCGTATGCAGGGATTAGGTATGGTGCCTCCAGCAGAACCAGCAACGTCAGATAATGTGCATGAAAAGTCCACACATGTCAGGACCCTGACAGTTCACACGCAGAATCACATTGCTCACAACATATTGATGGGCTGTGCGTGCTGAATAGCTGCAAGATTAATCAACACAGAAGCTATGATGTTCCCAGATGCAGTGGGAACTTTACAGGCCAACCTGTGTACAAATGTTGTAATGACACCTGCCGGAACATGACTCCTGAGATATGATCTCACTCAGCACACCAAGGTTGCCCTGTTGACAGTCTCATAACACATCTGCAGTGACAGGGTGGGACCATCCCCATGTAGGTTATTATGTCCTCATTGGCTTTACTTCCATTGATCTCCAAAGGATGCTCAGTAGATACAGGAATAGCAACCACTGACTCATGATGAGACCTGGATGTAACTGTGACAACATAGACCCATAAAAATATCCAGGATCAACATTGGCCCACACACATTAACCAGACACCTCTGAGCAATTGATCACTGGAAATATGTAGCCATGTGCTGCCTCGTCTGCTGGTCCATCACTGCCACAGGAGCGTTATGGTTCAGTCATATGACCACAACTGTGGCGTGATATTACATTTGTGATTCCCCTTTGACTTTCCGTGTCAATAACATGGTACCCACTTAGTCTGTACATGTGCCTGACTCACGGTGGGTTCACCAACAAGTGCCTAGGAAGCAGTATCCAAATTTCCAGGACATGTGATGGGCAAGTTTTGGACCATTGTCATGAACAAGCGTCTGCCATCTATCCGGTGCATGCTTTGTCATTTGTGGTGTTTATGTTACCCAAATCTAGGAAGTGCACACAACAGATGTTGCTACATGTATGACTAACACATGTCCTCTCTCATTTCCACACTGACTTGCATAAGAGGGTTGGACACATTGACTTCACATTCATACAACCATATTTGCAATGATGCATCTTGTGATGCACACACAGTGGGTCAACAACTACATTAGTAGCCAATGCACACACATTGAGCCATAGGCATTGAGGTATTGTACCTATGTGCGTCACCTTGCTATCCTTTCCTGACGCCAAACATGCCCAATTTGTGCAATACAGATATGTAGGCCACACGTTTGGCCATCTAGTGCATCAGTCAAGAGTGAAAAACCTGTAAATGAAGTAGCGGATCATGGTCTGCAGTAGTATGATGTTTCACATGTGCCCATACACCGTCATGACCAAAGTGGGTGCAATCAGCCTATCTTAGTTTTGTCACAAATGTAATATAACATTAAAATAGTAAAATGACCCAAACCCAGTTAATGACCTGAAATTTTGACGCATACGCATCAAAAAATGACACACAAGAGTTAAAAAAAGGACGCTTATGCCAGAAAAATGACGCATAATGTCCTGAAAAAAACATTGCCTCTTCCACACTGCACCTCAGAAAATTGGTTGTGTAAAACTATTTCCAAACATATGGATGCGGGCTCATTTCTACTCCTGTGCGTCGAAAAAAATTACGCCCAGACTGTATGCGTCAAAACAATTTGACGCATAACGATAAAAATGGCCATCATTTTAGGCAGGAAGTTATGTAATAGGATATCCTGTTTACAGATTATGTACAGTGGTTGTACTTTCACTTTCACTTTGCAGTCTGTGATACTTCCTGGCTGTGTTGAGAGTTTTGTCTTGTCAAATTGTGCTTTTGTCTCCCGTGTGGTCTATTTATTGTCTTTTTGTGAATAAAAAATTGTTGTTGCATCCTGTCTGAGTGTTTTTTGTGTACAATTGTGTTTTATAGTATTGTCTTTGTTTGGTTGGGAGTCTGTTGTGGGCAGTGTTAGTTTGGGTCTAGTTGGGCTGTGTTAGTTGTTTAGTTTAAGTTTTTCCTATTCTACTTTCCCCCTATTCTCCTTTGTTCCCCTTTATCCCCTATTTATCTTTTGCTACTAAAATGTTGGGTAGGCCTCATCTTAGCAAGATGGGTGAGGACGAGATGAGTGGTTTTATATGGCTGGTGTGCCATTTCCGACCCCTTATGATTGAGGCAGGTGGGTGGGTGATACAGGGGTATCACACTGAGGCACGGAGGCTCCAGTGGGCAAAGGTCTTGCATCACCTGCAACGCATTTATCGGACACTAAGGAATGACCACCAGCTGAAGCACCGCTGGGCTGTCCTTATCTCCAGGTAGCAAGATCTGCTGGACCACAAGAGGATTGTGATTGGTGGCCCTGTTGGTGAGTTCACACCATGTAAATGTGCACGATTAAATGCTCTGTAGTGACATCAGTTGATTTGTACAATATCTGCCGGCAATGTTGTTGAGTGTGTGGAATGCTTCTGAAACATACAGTGTCATATATCTACTTTGTTAAGGACCACAATTGCTAGCTGTTAGGAAGCAAGAGCTCTGCAAACTTACTGAATACTTTTGCATTATGTAAGTTAGTGCCGCCTTAGTGTCAAGCAGCAACACAAATCAGGAGCCAATTATGTATAGATATAGGTTACATTTGCCTGTGAGATATAGACATTTCCAGTTCATTACCAACATTTGTTGATGCAACAGCTAGACTGACTTTTGAAACACTACATGAGGCTGAAAATGAGTGCAGGCTTCACGTCAATTGATGATAGCAATGTGGCCCAAACATATATCTCATGTGTGTCTGGTGAGTGTGTAAGGAAACCGATCACGGAAATTCCAAAATTCTTAGGGATTATTGTGCCCCTCCTTCATTTCGGATACATGTCAGACCTGGATTTGGACACATAGGGAACAAGTTCTAGCTGCGCTCAGCTAACATCTTAGACTGGTATTTGGAGTTTGTTGTTCCACCTTTCGTTTAAGGATGGCTGGCCAAAGGTATGCACATGGGTTCATATCTCTATGGTTGGTGCAACTCATCATAGCTGGGCCACATCAAATGAAGAAACTGTAACAACATGAGGGCTAACAACAGTCCCTGCGCCTCTGTACATTGTACCTGTGTGTCATAAATTTGTCATTGTCACAATGGCTGGTTGACTGGTAATGCAGTCCTCACAGAAAGTGGCTTTGGAAGTCTCTCTTGGATACACATAATGAGACGAATACGCTCCATTATTGTCTGCCCACTAATGAAGGAGCATGTTTGCCACCACATGATAGTTAGTGCCACTTCATGTGTGCAGATATGTGTGTAACACTCACTGGAGACCCATGGTATGTACATGTTATGCGTGCTATATCGGATGCAGTATCATCATGTCTGAGTGGCTTTACTTAATTATGTAATCTTACACATAGTATGTGTCTTTGGAATTGTTGTACAGTGCACAGAAATTGAGCACATTTCTCCCTTCCATGCCTTACAGGTGGACCGGCACCCTACACTGTTGGCGAGGTGGCTAGATTCGAGGACCCAGACAACTCCAGTAAGTGTTGACATGTCTGTTATGTGTTGTGTTTTCTGGTGATGTGTGATGGACTCCTGTGTGTTGAACACATGGCAAGGTGTGATGCGCTGGCCAATCTTTTGTTTTGTTCCATGAGTGGAATTTCATTTTATCACCATCTTTGAGTTGGCCAATCCTTATCCTATTGTCTTATTTAGGGATTCTAGGTCAGTCCTGTAGGTCCCGCAATGTGAATAGGGATGAGTCATGTGGATAACACTTGTATCAGAAAGAGTCGCACTGGACCTAATTTGTGATTTTGTCAGCAGTCAGATCCAAATTCTCCCAGAATGGGGCTGCAAAATGCTTACCCACAGACTTCTGCTTCCCAATTCACTAATGTACTGATTAAACTGTAGGTTGAACTTCCTAGCAGCATGTAGCTCCACATGTAGTGCTACGAGTATGTGGCACTTGAGTGCAAAGGCCTAGGTGTGCATGCAACTCATGGCCAGGGGTGTTCTTGCATCTCTGTGTTTGTTGTAAGTCATGGCTTACTGGTAGTAAATGATGTGGACTAAGGTCTGCATTTCCAGACATGTGTGGTGCTGGGATTGGTCAAGGGTTTGCTGTCTCCTATTTGGAGATACTCCTTACCTGTGGTGTGTGTGCTGAGCCAAACACATGTCCAGCTTTCCTAAGCTTCCTGGGTGTCCTGGTTGTTTGAAATTGTTAGTTGTTAGTCCACCCCCCCCCCCCCCCCACCGTCAAACACAGGCATGGGTTTGTGAATAGTGTACCTAGGACTGATGATACAAGTTTGGTACACAGACATGTAAATCAGTGAATCTTTTGTCTAAACCTAGTATACACACTCATGTTTTGCGCATGAGTACTATACTACCAAGTCCATTTAAAACTTGCAGATCATGTGGCCCTAGATTTCCATACTGAACAATGACATTTGTAGCCCTGGCATTGGCGGAGGATGTGCTGCATGATTGTTAGCTGACAACTGGCAGAACATAGATGCCAAAATCATGCCAGTTGTTACCCATCTTGTAGGGTTTGGATGTGCTATGTGTGATAGAACCTTTGTAGGCTGGCTTGCCATGTACTTCCTCAGGGACAATCAATGATCTGTATGATGATATGAGCTGTTACAAGTACAATTGATGTATTGTCTGATTTACTTCTTGTGCCATTTCACACAATGCATTTCCTAATGTTAGATTTTCGATTTGTCTTCACAGCTGCAAATTGACACCCATCCAGGTCGTTTCAACAGCGGACAATGAGGTATCAGCACATACTTCAAGTAGAGCCTGGGTACCGAAAAATGGCCCGCAGATACCGGCATGAACTGGCCTCCGGAGCCTGGAGGGCATTTCCATAAGGCGGCCCTTCTTTGCTCACCACAGTCAGCACCAGCACCGCTACCACCCAGGTGGCACCACCAGCAGCTGGGACCTTTGCGGCAACCACCTCAGCAAGTGCTCCAGGCCCAAGCACAGCACCACCTGCAGAGCAGCCCACAGCCATGGACACTACAAGGCCCCACACTTCCTCGGACTGGCACCCAGACCACCCCAGCTGCAGCCATTGACCCTGCTGCTTTTGTACATATGCAGCGTAAATTGGACTGTGTCCTGCGTAAGATGAGTCGACTGCGGCAGGAGGTGCAACATGTCAACCAGCGGGTGCGGTCAATCAAGAGGACCCTCCGGAGGGCCAACATGTAGCAGTGTTGACGGACATGATTCCCTCCCCTCCCTCCTCTTTCCTGATTCTTATACTTTGTGGATTTAGGGGGCTTAGTGTTAGGTTAGTATATTATGTTAGTTTAGTTAGTGTTAGTGGGTGGGAGGTGGAGGGACCTGAATATTTCTACTGTTTCTTTTTGAGTGTGTGGGTGGGAGGCAATGTTGGGGTTCTTGTGTGTTTAAAAAAAAAAAAAAAAGATATGTATGTATTTGTTTAGTATAGGATAGTATGTGTTTAGGTTAGTATCTGTGGTCCTCCATGTGTCCCATCTCATTAGGGGGGTGGGGGGCTGATGTTTAGAACGTTTCGTTAAATGTGATAAGTAAGTTTAGCTTAGGTTAGTTAGGGACAGTTGTGGGTAATGAGTAGTTAGAGTAGATTAGGGTAGGTAAGGGTTTTTCCCGAGTTTTCACTTCTGTTTTTACTGTTTAATAAATATGTAGTAAACCCTTTACAGTATGTGTGACATGCTTGTAGATCAGGGCCTTGGCATGAGTGTACAGTTTTTCTTTTGTATTACATTTTGTGTCCTATGCTGCAAACAAATCCCAACTGAGCTGTAACATTGGCAGCTACCCCAAAGCTACCTTGCAAAGATTAGACCATTCATTGCAACCACCAATCACAGTTACTATGGATCCCAATGTGTTTTTTTCATAATGTATGTTTTCAATGTCACATACAATGCTTCCAGATTTATGATTGGGGACACTGTGTTATGTCTGACTGCAGTCTGATGTCCAAGGAAACCCTTATAAGGTGAGTGGTAGTAAGCTCTCTTGTAGTATAGTGTACATAACTCACATAGATCATTTGTTACACTCTTCAGCATGATTGCTTATTTGGATGTAAACTCATACACCTCCATTCATGCAGTTTGGTGACTGTTTGCTTATATTTGTGGGCAATGTTACATGTGTTATTTTTGCATTGAAGCAACATTTTGAAGGCATTATTTTATGGTTTAGATATCCCTTGAGGAAGCATTATTCTGCCCAACACAGCATTATGGTGTATAGTTTCTCTTTTCCTCAGATATTACCCTGAGGAAGGGCAGAGTATGGTAGAATCCAGGCCACTGTGCATAGTTATCAGCCTACATTATTTCAGGACAGTTGTATTGACAAGCTATGTCATTTGACAGGAGGCAAAATTCAGGCAAAATTCATCTACTGCGCGGCTGATGTGTCACATTACACAGAGACAAAGTGGCTGTGTAAGTGCTATTTATTGAAAAGTGCTGTAGTGCTATATGTACATTGTCCATGATTGTGAGTCCATTATTGTGACATCTTCCATTGTGATCCTACACAAGTGCAAAAGGACATTTCATTGGACATGCTGGGGTGAAGTGTCAGACAATGCAGAGGGAAAGGATTTGCCAATGAGTTAGTGAGAGACAATCACAAGGCAGGCTGACAAGATATACAGTGGTTTGCAGAACAGTGCTTGAGTACAGTTGTTGCAAGACTGGCAAGTTACGAAGCGCAGGACCTTGGTAATAGATGGCCATGTGGCAGGGACTAGTGCTTCCGGGTACATTTACGTGTGAAGGTGATATTGTTCCATGTCTTCATCTTCTGATGTGTGTGTTGCCTCATCTGCCCTTGGTGGTGGTGGTAGTGAAGGGGCAGCACACACCTCAGTGTGTGTAGACGTGGAGTCAGACATCCCGGTAGCTGCTACCTGTGGGGTTCTTAAAGGCAGTACTGCTGCAAGGAGGATCTGCTGGTTCTTAAGAATAGCAGCCACATCAAGATGGTAGGCAGCCAGGTCGGCCCTGAGGGGGTCATGATTGCATTCGTGCATGCAGTGCAAGGTTTGGGGTGTGAGGTGTTGTGGCAACTCCCTTACTGCAGTGGTGAATTCCTTTACAGTTTGTTGTAGTCCTTGCAGGATGGATGTTAGCGCTTGCATGGCTGCTGCTTGATCTGCAGATGACATCATGCACGAACGCATCCCCTTAAGGCTCGCTGCCATATTTTGCATCCCCACCGGCACCTCCTTGGCCAGCTCCCACTGTACTTCCACTACAGTTCTCTCAAAGCTGGTGCCTTTGTCATCTGAGTCCTCAGCTGTATTGGAGCTGGCAGGTTGTACAATTGGGGTTGTGGGTGGGTCCTCTGTGATGGCTGCTTGTTCTGTACTCCTCCTTGTGACTGAAGGTGGGGTCTGGAGGGTTCCAAGGACATCTTGGAGGGTCTGGTGGCTGATGTTTGTCATCATGGTAGTCCTGGACAGGCATATCCGCAGGAGATCCATCATTCTCTGCAATGAAATAGGGTACAATTAGTGTGTCTGTGTTGTGGCATTTGTGATGTGACATGCCTGCCTTGTGATGATTCCACATTGTGATATTGGTTCCTGTTCATTGATCCAGACTTTCAGATGGGCATTCTCCCAGGCCTATGCCCCACCTGCATGTCACATGTATTGTGGTCAGTTAGTAGACTTGTCAGCATCACATCCTACAGGTGTTGGTTTTGGCCAAATAGTGAATTGCCACCTTCTTGTCCTACTCAACCCTCCGTCTACTTCCATTTACATGGTGAGCCCTTTCACTGGCTGTGGGTGCTCTGATGGCACTAGTAGCACACTTAACAATCTGTACCTACCCCAGTCTCTGATCTTTCACATCCACTTATATGTAGTTGAAATGTAGCGTATACTATGCATAGCATTATTATGGCACGATATGGATGTCAGCATTGGTAATGTGTACAGCTCATGTTGGGGAATGTGTGGTACATTGGATTGCCCTGATTGTCGTAGCAGTGTCCTATTTCCTCCTCTGACAGTGCAGGTGTATTTCAGTGACCAGTTACATGTCTCCTCCCCCTCAATGCTGTTGTCAGAGCAGTATGACATTTGGGATATTGCATTGTGACCCAGGCACAGGATGGACCCTGGCATATGCAGCATGGGTGTGACCTTAGTGCTGTGTAGTTCCTAATGTTGATGACATTGGCTGATGTTTGCGGCAACTACGGCCATTCACATTTGACAGGACTGGAACATTTGTCTTGTTTCAGGGGATTGTTAATATTGTCATCCTAAACCCTCTAATTTAGGTGTGCAGGATCCAAGGGGACGTTACTGCCATTGGCTACTTGACCAGCACACACAGCGAAGGTGGTAGTGGCAACTGTTGTCAATGTTACATTCCAGTTGTCGGTATGGCTGACGTGTGATGGGATGTCAATTTGACGTTGTGCCCTTCCCTCCTGACGTGCCTTTACATTTCCAACATTGTTGGCATGGCAGCATACCCCCATGGAAATGTTTTTGGTGTTGTGTTATGGTGTGCCCCAGCTTTTCTCTGTATGGGCCATGCCCCCGTGCCATATCCCTTTACCCATGCCACTCCATGTATATGATGACTTACATGCATTGTGTAGTCGGTATTGCCCCCCCCCCGATTGCAGTTAACATTAGTGCATTTTAGTTTCCCATGCGACTTACCCTGCATGTGCGTTGTCTCCTGGTAGTCTGCGCTGTCCTGTCCTTAAATCCCTGTGACGATCTCCTCAGGAATGACGGCTGCAACCATCTCCTCTATGTGGTCCTGGGGCTCCTGGTGTGCTGGACTCCCACCTCCAGTCTGCAGTGCTGCCTTCCTGTTCCTGGCCATCTTTTTCTTGGTCCTGCGCTTGCAGACATGCCAGCGTTTCTTGCACTCAATGACTGTTCTGCGACTTCTGCCACACTGTTAATCTTGTCAACAATGTGTTGCCATATTGCCTCTCTCCTACTGATTGGCAACTTTGAGGTGACAAACAGTTGGTGCTGGTGCCCGTCACCTCTTTTACCAGAATTTCCTGCTCATCTGCACTGAAGCAACACTTTCTTTTCTTCTTCTCCCTGTCCTGGTTCTTGTGTGGGTCTTCCTAGCTGGTTCCTGGTCTGTTGTCATCTTCCTGGTACAGGCATCTGGAATCCATTTTGGCTCTCCTCTGCTGAAATGGCTGTGTTTGCGGGGATTTTTGGCGCTATTGCGTCAAAAAACGCTGCATATCCGGTTTGCGGTGTCGGAAATCGGCTCACAGTCATTTCCGCCGCGTTAACGTCGTTTTCCTTTATGACGTGACGCTGCGGTGTGCGTAAAAAAAAATGACTTACAGGTGTGGTTTGCGCCGCTGTGCATCAAAGTTTTAATTTGACGCCCGCTCTGTGCACAGAAATGGTGTTAGCCGGCGGTAATATTTTTGACGCAAAACTGCACCAAATATGGGCCTTGGTGTCTGGAAAAGGACTATAAAGAGAAGAGCACAATCCACCCAAAATTGTCAACTGTCAAGCTGCCAGTCATGCTGTTTGAGAAGGAGAGTTTCTGCAAGACGTTTGCCTAGGACTGGGGGCTTGTCCCCCAGCTGGGTGAGAGGACATCCAAAACCATCTGCCCTTGGAGTCAGGAGCACCTGCCTGCTTGTCAAAATCAGTGTTCCATTTGAAGAGCCCAGTAGTTGATCCTGGATAATGGATCCCCATAGCATGGTGTGAGGAGATGACTGCTTCACTGATTAAGGCTGTTGCCTGTGTGCATGGAAAAGTTGGAGACCCCGTATGCCAAAGGAGGGCCACCATGAAATGAGAAATGACCATTGCTGCACTGATTTGGATTGGACCAGGAGTGGCTGCTGTGAAAATTGTTGCTGTGCCCATCAGGCCACAGCACGTGTGCAGAAGGGGAACAGTGACTCTGTATGCCAAGGGACCAGAGGACCAGGCAAAGAGTGTGGTCTGGGTGAGACGGTTGTCAAAGGAGGGAGGCCGATGTGGTGACCAGAGCAGGCCCAAGTCATGACTGAGGACCAGTAGCATCTCACCTCCCTACACCTACCAGTAGGGTGGAACTCAAGAAACGTACCAGGATTGGATGAGCATCAAGAAACCCAGGCTGCTGCAGGACCGTCCTGCTGCCGGACCTTGTGGTGTGTGAGGAACTTGAGGGCACCTGACATAAGACCTTCCAGGCTGATTGTGTGAAAGACTTACCTGAGCCAAATTCTGAAGCTTCAGCACCCATGAAGGAGGCCCACTCACAGACTGTGGTCGCTCTGATCCTGTTGGTGTGGGTAAGAATGATTGCTGGGCCATGTGGCCCCGGGGTAACTTGTCTGTCAGATATCGCTTCAGAGCTGGAATACTTTTGACTTTATTAAAGAGTAGAGTAGGACTCCTGAAACTGACTAGTAGTGGGGCGTGGCCTGACATCATAGCTGCCGGATTGTAGCTTTCTGAGCTCCTGTCCTAGCAGTATTTGAGTGAAGAGCCACCCAAAAACACAACCACATCAAAGCTGATGCAGGGATGTCTATGTAGCCCCCTAAAAGTTCCTGGAAGGGGTGTCGGAGCAGCCCTACCTCTAGAGCGAGGTGAGTGGCAGTAGAGGCCTACTCGTGTGGCCTGGAGCTGCTGCTGCTCCACATGCATTTCTCAGGAGACACTGAGACTGCAGCCGGAACCTGAATCCTGGGGCGCACCAGCGGCCTGCTCTCTGCCGCAGAGACCACGTGACAGCATCTTACAGAGAGCTCAAAGCTGGAGCCGGAATCCTTGGTCCCAGGATGGTGGCTTGTCTATGCAGCAGTGGGCCCTGCATTTACACCTGGTGAGCTGCGGGGGACCGGGTTGCGCCAGAGGAGACCGAGACTTCATGGCCGGAGGTTGGATCTGGGCTGGGGTTAGCTAACCAAGGAGTGTGGGGATTACCCAGAGGCTGAGTCTGATGCAGCAAGAGTCGGCAAGGTGACAACCGGACTGGTGCGATCTCAGGGTCTGGAGATCCAGCTGCCATACACAGCAGTGCCTGAGGATGCAGTAGGGGTTGTGCAGGGCCAAGGTGAACAGGATCTGGGCCCGAGGAGTGACCCAAGCGCCAAAGTCTTCACAGCTTGCCTGCATTATGGGGACTGGTTTCACTGCCCCCTTTTGCACAAACTTGCCTCCCGAGGGGCCCATGAGACCATTGTTCTGTGTCCTCCCTGGGGGCCTTACTTGGTGATGGACCCTGATTGATGGCTACTAGTGATTGTTCCATGACTAGCCGTGGCCTTGGGTTACTTCTGCACAGCCTCTCCTCTATTCATTGTGGAGGAGCTTGCCGTCTTGGGGTCCCAGCTCATCACTGAGGTATTTGCCTGCATTAAAGGCCCTCATGTCCCAAGCCCATACATCGAGGTGGTGTGCTGAGTGGTCCTGTGCGAGTCAAGTGGTCCTGAGCGAGTCAAGTGGTAGGATTGCACCAGTGACCCGCACACTAGTACCTGCATACGTATGAGGTTGGGGTGATTGGGCCGGAACTTGAGGCCCCCTACCCCTCTGGTGTTAGCACTGATGGATGCCTTGTAGTGGATTTGGACGACTTAGCGGTTTGGTGACTGACTGCGGACCTAGGCGAGAAACCTCCATGATAACTACATGTTTTCGTTTTTTTCTTGGAGCTACAGAGAGGCCCTGGGATAGTCCATTCCTATACACTTTTAAATGGGCTAAGCTGACATAGGGAAAGAAAGGCCACAGTGAGGGACCTAACAGACTAAGATGGACTAGTTTACGGTTCCGGGGATGGGCATGGGGACAACCCCCAACATCCCCACCCCTCTGCCAGTGAATGGGGAGAGCCAGCAGGAGGCACATGACTCGACAGGAGCCCAGATATTGGCTGCAATTGTTTCTTGTCTCATACACAAGTAGTTGTCCAGTTGACATGCGTTTCTACACTTGTTGGGAGCAGCTGGGGATGGGTAGAGGGTGGAAGCACGAGTTGGGCTCACTTGGGGCAGTTGAGTAAGTTTTGGTTCACCCAGAAAGAGGTGTACCTATGGGCACAGCACACCCACCAGGAAAATAAATAGGGCACTTGGTGCCACTTGGCTGCCACAGGATAGGATGCCAGATTCTCCATGTTACACTATAATGTCTTGGAATGTAAATGAGCTGGGCAGTAAGGCGAAGCATGGCCTGGCCACGTGCTATATGTAGCTCAACCTCGTCGTGCTTCAGGAAACACACTTGAGGGGGACTCAATGTCAGTTTTGTAGGTAGAGGGGCCTACAGGATAGTGGTGCATGAGTGGTACACCTCCAGCTCGAGGGGAGTGGCCATTGTGTATAAGAAAAAAACGTTGTTCTGGTGTCAAGAATGTGGATAGACCAGAACAGAAGATATGTGGGAGTCCAGGGCCAATGGCGCAGGACTATAGTTACAATAAGCAACATCTCTGCCCCTTTTTTACATAGTCACCCCCACTTTTTACCTGGTATTCAATGCAATTTGACTGCACTGGGCACCTGCTAACCAGGTCCCCAGTGCCAGGTTTCTTTCCTTAGAATTGTGTTTCCCAATTGGCACTATATTTGCCCCCCCTGTAAGTCCCTAGTAAATGGTAACCCTGGTACCTAGGGCATGGGTACCAAGGAGGGTGCCTAAGGGCGGCCGCATGTATTGTGCCACCGTCAGGGACTCCTCACCTAGCACACACAGACCATCCAGGTATGCCCCAGCTATGTCTTTGACAATTCTTAGACATAGTGAGTGAACAGGGAAGCCATTTAAAATACATGTGCTGGACTCTGGTCATTATGAGTTCCCCAGCTACATGATGGGTTCAGTGAAACTAGGGATGTTTGTCATTGAACATCTCATATTAGTAAGCCCTCACTGATCCCAGTGATGGATTTATTAATACAGGCACCCAGAGGGCACCTTAGAGGTGTCCCTGAAACCCTACCAACTAACACTGTGCAGACTGACCAGGTTCAGCCAGCCTGCCACTACCAGACACAAGTCTGACCCCTCCCCCCCAAGCGTGAGAGCCTTTGCTCTCAGGGTGGTCATAAACCAAGCTTGCTCTGGAGGAGGTGATTACACACCACACCCAACAGGATGCCCTGTGACTCTGCATTTCAAAGAAGCCCTCGGTATGCAGATCTGGCTTCTGTCCTCACAAGGGACATGCCAACCCTCCTGCTCTAGGGCCCATATAGCACCTGGACAGGCAGGTAATGTAGTATTGAGGGAGGTGCATCCACCCCTCAGGCCAGTACCACCCCTAAGGTGCGCTGCCTGAAGTGGACACAACTTTTACAATTCTGCCATCTTGGTGTTGGCAGATTTAGGAACTCTGGGACAGAGTTATGCCCACTTCCCACAGGAAGTGGTCATATAGGGGGTGTATTGACCCCAATGGTCAGTAGCCCATCGGCTACTACTGTACACTCCCCCAACGCCCCTAGATTCAATAGTTAAGAGAGCCCCTGGTGCCAGAGAAGCAGATAATGATGACTTAAGAAGACCAAGGACACTGAAGAGCTGTAAAAGCAAAGAGGAGAAAAGAAGCTACTGACCTAGTACCAACCCCGCCAGTCTGCATACGGCACTGAAAACTGTGGCAAAGTCGACTCATCTTGCAGCTGTTGACTCCGGAAACCTGGGAGGACTGCCTGCCTTTGATAAAGACTCAAGACCTCCCGTGAACAGCAGACCCGTTCTCCTCCAAACTCCAAAGAAAGGACTCAGAGGCCTCCGGAACTGTCAAAACCTGAACCCAAAGCCACCACTGCACCCTATGCCTCTGGCCTGAGTTAAAGTGGATCGCTGGTGGCAACAAGGTCCCCCAGCCCTTCAGAGTTTGAGTCCATTGTGGTTTCACCCCTCCTGTACTCTCCGACAACGCCTGCAGTCTCTGCACAAAGCCCAACTCTATTGTAGCCTCTCCAGCAAGGAAAACCAGATGCCTGTAGACACCTTTCTACCCATTGCCCCTGGGCCGTACCGTAGAGTAGAGTACTGTAGAGGACCAAAGGTGTTTACCTATTCCCGAGCATCGTGAGGCCTGAGCCCCACTGTTGGTTCACCGCCACTGGCTTCCTAGCCAGAGCCTGCAGCCTCTTTTTGTAATGACCGATCTCCATTGAAAAACAGTGGGCACCCAACGCAGTTTTGCATCCTGCATCGACTCCTCCATGCGCTGGTGGTGTACTGCTAGTGCTGCCTTGGACCTTGCCCACCACTCTCCTTAACTCCTGGAAATTGTTTGCAGAACTTGTTTACCCCCCATAAGATAATATTGCATACCTCGGAAATTGCTGCACACTGTCATTTAGCTGATGTGTGCTGTGCTAGGCTGGAGATGGGGACCCAATAATAGATTCATTCAAAGCATTTCCCCATTTATCGAGAGCGTGATGTGCATAAAAAAAAATGTATGAGAATTGTGATTTTGTGAGTGTAATGGAAAGAGGCCAGACCTGTGGCAAAAAACTAAATGAAAAACAAAGAACAAATTATTCTACTACAATCTGGTTCGCCTTTCACATACTGTCATAGTCTGCACATCTCTTACCACCGTAGGCTAAAGAACTTGAAGGAACACCCGGTCTTTTACTGGTTCCGGACTGGCCAAGATAGGGGCGACCCTTTCTAGTAGCCACGGTGCTGCTCACTGGAAAAAACGCCAAGGCAGACCGTGCCCTCCAGAAGGAGTCCCAGAGTGAAAACTGAAAAACTGGGAAAAAAATCTCTACCACAGGAACTCCTGAAAAAAAGGCAAAAAACAATGAAAAAAAGGAAAAAATTGAATATAATCTTGCAGGAAGAAGCAGGAGCACCAAAAAAAACAAAAACAGGAGCGACGATCACCACCAAAACGGTGCTTGCAACGCAAAGAAAAAAGGAACTGCAGTGCTTATATACCAGAAAACAGGAAGTGACACAACAGGAAGAAATTATGACACCATCTTGGATTGAAAAAGACCATATAGAAATGAATAGGAAAAAAGACCAAGTAGAAAAGGAAAAGGAAAAGGGCATGCTGGGAAGAAGAACACCAAGGAAGAAGACAATATGGAGACCAAGAAGAAAGAAAAAAAGAAGAAAAAGAAAAAGAAAAAGGAGGAAAGAAGAGGAAAAGACCCAAGTAGGTGAGTAAAGGAAAATCAGGGAGGCTTTCAGGCTCTGCGGCGTGACCCAGAGCACGAAATGTGCCTCCTGGGCCGTACCCCAGTAAATGAACACAGAAAAATGGGCTGCAGCAGTGCCCGCGTCCTGGAATGCAGACTGCCGGCCCGACCGCGGTCTGATAGAGAGACGCCGCTGTAGTTCATGGGGTCACACCTACAGGTATATGTAGATAATTTATAGTTGCCTCACGTGTATTTATCATGTTCCAATGAGTGAATGTTTATCTAATTATTGTGGATATTTTTTTATTTGTTTTTTAGTATCCTTAGGCAGGGTTGTATAGTCTTTTACATATATATATATGTATATATATACAATATATATATATATGTATATAAAACACAAACCTCTTAATTTAAAAATAAATGCAAGTAATTGGTGGAAAATGCATCCTTGTATGTCATGAAAGCTCAAATGGTTAACGCTATCGCTGCAAAAGTCTGTGTGTGTGTGTAACCAGACCATTATGCAACTGACGCTTGGTTTGTGCTCTAGGAAATAGTGATGCATTTATAGTGCTAAGAGGTCCCAACCTGCCACTGACAGCACTCTGAATAGGCCAACACCCAAAGTTGCTGTGTCTTGTTGCGTGACAGGGAGAGAGTATGGAAGCACCATATCTATAGAGATATGGCACTCTCGTCTCTCCCTAGCGCCGGTGCACAATCAGGCAGCCAACCCTGGGGGAATGGATTGTTGAATTTGCATGCATTTGAAATTGCTGCTAAAATGTATCCATGCTGCTATTTGAGCTGTTTGGCTTCTTTTGCACATTCTGCACTTTGTGGGATTTGTGGTTTTTGAGGGACTTGTGACTTTTGTGGGGCATAATTACAGATGTTTGTATCGGAGCAGAGCGCCATTTTTACTCCATCTAACGGGGCAATTCTTCGGGTGGCATTTTTGGTTGGTGAGCAGTCTAGTGCCAGTAGACTTGCTCCCAATCACCTTACTTAATGTGTAGTGGGCGCACCGCTGGTGTGCCAAAGGCAAGCCCATCTGCAGCCAGACTGCGCCCAGCACCAGAGCCCGTTGTCCCCACACCCCCAAACTGACTCCAGGTTGGATTTAATGTCGGTGAAAAACAAAAGTGAGCCCCTGCCTTGCACCATATATGACTTCCAGTTACCCGTCCATAAATATGTTTGTTCTAGCTGTAAATTTGCATTTAATCCCAACCCTAAATCCCAACGCAAGAATGATGCTGCAATCTGACCAGCACGCTTTTGCCTCGAACTCAGCGCATTCTGATAATTCACTTGCCTTCTTTTAAATACAGGTCCCTAATAAAACAGTCATGAACTTGCAGACCTACTAGAATTTGAGAAACCAGAAGTTGCTTTTTTTTACTAAAACCTGACTGATGTTGGTTCTGACCCTGATTTTAACTTAGCCATTCCTAGAGTTGATAGAGAAAACAGGCGAGGAGGAGGGATTGCAATTGTCTACCGCAATCACCTTAAGGCTACTTATAAGCTGTTCTCTTTTCTGAGCTGTGAAGACCATATGTTAAATTTTAAGATCAGTCATATTTATACTTTTAACGGCCGTCTGGTCTATTACCCGCCTGGCGTAAGGGAATAGTTTACTTAAGCTCTATTAAACTTTATCAAATCATGTTTAATCCTCCCATACTTCATGATTTTGGGGGACTTTAATTTTCATTTAGAGCTTTTAGAAGATAACATGAAATAGTTAATTGACACTATGCTAAACTTTGAATTGATACAAGAGGTAAAATTACCTACCCATCAGGCAAATCATAAACTCGATGGGACTTTTACCAATAAGCCAAATTGACAGGTCAAGAAGGTTGCACCGTTGGCTTGGACTGATCATAGGGATATAATTTTCAAGCTAAACATTACAGAAAAAATACTTTCTATCTCTAAAGCACCCACTACTCTAAAATACTGGCAGTGGAATAAAATTGACAATGTGAAACCGGAAAACTTGCCGAAAGAATCTTCCCCTAAATCTGAAAATGACAGCAACAAAGCAGCAGCTAATTTTGCTGGCTGGATTAATGCGGCTGTTACACAACTTGCTCCTTTAAAAACAAGGACAAACCATAGATCCCTGACGTCTACTCCATGGTACTCCCAGGAACTTAGAATGTATGGACAAAAATACAGATGTAAGGAACAATCGTGGAGGTTAAATTATCGTCCTGAGGAAAAAATACAATATAAAATCCTGATCAAAGATCATAACAGACAAACGCTGCCAAGACCAATTTTATTACAGATATAAATAAACACTGCAAAAAAAACATCAAAATAACTTTAATATAGTTAAAACCCTGTCTAAGTTCAGTAAAAAAAAATCTTGTGACACCTGATTAGTCATTGTGTAACAAAATTGCAGACTTCGTTCAGTCTAAAGTTAATAATATATTATTGGAGTTTTCTGCTTTGTCAGGAAACACTGAGACAGCATGTAGGAAAGAGGCATTAGAAGAAATTCGTACATATAATACTGAGCAAGGGCAGCTATTGCTTAATACCGTTCCCCCCCCCCCCCCACCTCCACAGAGGATAAAGTTACCACATTAATCAAAGGTGCTATGTCAGGTGCCCCATTGAAACCCTGCTCATCCCAAGTTTTTATCCAGTAGCAAATATAGTATTGTCCCACCTTACTACACTCCTAAATCAAATATTAACCTCTGGATGGTGCTTTCCACTAGCTTGGACAAAAAGCCTCTATACTGACTCTCCTGTAAGAACCTTCTCTGGACTCCCACAAAGTGAAAAACTAGAGGCCACCCTCTTGACTTCCTCTTCCAGCCAAGAGTCTAGAAAAAAGTCTGAACCTAGAAATCATTACTTTTCTGAAAGCTACTAACACCTTGGATCACTCACAACATGGGTTCAGACCCAATCAATGTCAGTTCTTATAGATGCAACAGAAGAAATATGAGCAATTGTTGATAATGGTGGAAAGGCAGCCCTAATCTTGCTCGATCTCTCGGCCATGTTCGATATGGTTGATCACTCCTTACTGATCAACAGGCTCGAACATATAGGCATCGGGAACAGAGAATTAGAATTGCTTGGCTCCTTTTTATCTTATCGATAGCAAGTTGTGACCTTTGAAAGCTTTACTTCTGATTCCTTTACACTGCCATTCAGGGTCCCACAGGGGCCCTGGCTTAGTCCCACTCTTTTCAATGTGTACATTACCCGCTTAATTGAGCTCTTTAGATCATTTGGCTTTTCAGTACTTTCTTATGCTGATGACACCCAGATTGTGGTGGCAGTTTCTACAAACCCTGAAAAATTAGCTAAGCAATTTAGGGGCATATTTATACTCCGTTTGCGCCGAAATTGCGTCGTTTTTTTTGACGCAATTTCGACGCAAAACTAACGCCAACTAACGCCATATTTATACTATGGCGTTAGAGGCGAATAGCGCCAAAGTTCCCGGAATGTGCGTCATTTTTTAGCGTGAACCCCTTCCTTGCGTTAATGATATGCAAGGGAGGCGTTCCCGTCTAAAAAATGACTCCCAGGCCTTTACGTGGTATTTATACTCCCGGGCAAAAGTGACGCGGCTAAAAACGGCGCATTTGCGCCGCTTTTTAACGCCTGGGTCAGGCATGGCGTTAAGGGACAAGTGGGCTCAAAATGAGCCCAGAGTGCCCTCCCCTGCCCCCAGGGACCCCCCCTGCCACCCTTGCCCACCCCAGGAGGACACCCAAGGCTGGAGGGACCCACCCCAGGGACATTCAGGTAAGTATTTTTTTTTTTGTTTTTAATAATTTTTTTTGGCATAGGGGGGCCTGATTTGTGCCCCCCTACATGCCACTATGCCCAATGACCATGCCCAGGGGACAGAAGTCCCCTGGGCATGGCCATTGGGCAAGGGGGCATGACTCCTATCTTTACAATGATAGGAGTCATGTTGATGGGGGATGGGCGTCGAAAATAAATGGCGCAAGTCGGGTTACGACGATTTTTTCGACGTAACCTGACTTGCCCCATTTTAAGACGCCCATGCGCCATTTTCCCCCTACGCCGGCGCTGTCTGGTCTACGTGGTTTTTTCCCACGCAAACCAGGCAGCGCCGGTCTGATTGCGCCGTCTAACGCCATTCCATAAATACGGCGCCCGCATGGCGCTTCAGAATGGCGTTAGACGGCGCAAAACTTTTTGACGCTAAACTGCGTTAGCGCAGTTTAGCGTCAAAAAGTATAAATATGGGCCTTAATACTTGCATGAGGAATAGTGTGGACTGGATGCAAAAAAATGGTATAAAACTTGACTCTGAGAAGTCTGAGGTGTTGTTTTGGGTAGCAATACCTTCTTCTGGAATACCTCATAGTGGCAGTTCAATTTAGGCTCCCTTCCATCGCCGGTCCAAAAAGCAAGAAACTTGGGGGTCATCTTTAACTCCAAGCTGGTCTTTGCTGATTATGTAAATCAGGTGACTTCCTCTTGTTTCTTTACATTAAAAGTCTTGAAGAAAGTTCTTCCTTTTCTTCCCTTAGAGCTGCAAAAAACTGTAATTTTAGCCTTGGTAATTTTGGTGCTAGATTACTGTAATGCTCTGTATGTAGGCTTTTAGCAGCACGTACTAAGAAAATTACAAACACTTCAAAATGTTGCAGCTCGAGTGTCGTTGAAGGTCCCTAAGTTTAGCTCTATTTCACAGAGCATTTTGAACCTGCATTGGCTGCGAGTTAAACAGCAGATTAAGTTCAAGACCCTCTCCTGGGCGCATAAGCCACTTCACTAGGTTGGACCTCTTTCCTTTCAAAAGATTTTTTAAATGGAATGTCCCTACACGTAACTAATAAGGTAGTTGTGCCTAGAATTAGAAAGGCCCAGTGGAGAGGACGAATTATCGCCCATACCACGTTTATGGTGGAATACATTGCCTGACTACCTCGGGTCACAGTCCAATGTGTCAAGATTCAGAAAACAATTTAAAACCTATCTTTTTCCCTCTGATTAGGTTCCCGTTGCCTTTTCGTTTCAGAATACCATATGTACACTAGCACCAAGGAGGCATTCTTTGGTAGTCACGTGCTTTAAAGAATATTAACATTAACATAAAATTAACAAGTGCAATGCACACACAGTGACACAATAGTGCAAGGCTATCTGCGTGAGTCTACCATAGGTTTTGTACTTCAAGGGTACCATTCCTGAACAAAACCCCATATTTAGACTAACTAAATCTTTTCCCACTTCAGATGTGTGTTCTACAGTGCAGCACACAAGCAAAGTGGGAAAAAAAGAAACAAAATTATTTCTCCCTTTAACGCCTATTTCAAAGTGGAGCTATATTTTGGAGCAAAACCCTGTCTCCTATTGTGAGTAAATAGGGTTTTGTGTCAAAAAGTATGAGCGGTTGCATGGAAACACCCATGTACCACTCATGGAATGCCCCTTTGAATTAAAGTAAGGCAAAGCAGTGCAGAGCTTTACTTTCAGGCAGCTTTCAAGTGCAAAACAAAGTACATTAAAAAAGCATTTTGTGAAGGTCTGCATCACTTCTGTGACGCAAACCAATGCAAAATGTTTGTTTATTTGGGTCCAAGTTACTTACCTTGGGTAATGCTCTTTCTGGTAGTGTTAAAAAACTGGGCTGATTGCAGACGCCCCCTAACTTTTTGCCCCCATTTTTCACTTTTTCCTAGTGTTTTCCTGACTCTGATGGTGTCCTGGGTACTGCTAACCAGTCACAGAGCCTGTGCTCTATGTAAAATGAGCATGTAAATTGGCATTGTCAACCTACTTATAAGTCCCTAGTATACGGTAGGGCATGTAGGTTCAGGGACCACAGCATAGCTAGTGCACCCATAGGTGCACTGCCGTGGTGCCCAAGGTAATTTTAAAGGCAGGCCTGCCTTGCTGGCTGCTTTTAAATTAAAGTTACATGCAAATTCGACTTTGGAATTAAAAGTACTTCCAAAGTCTTAAACAACCTTATTTTCACATATAAGTCACCTCTAAAGTGCGCATTATGTGCCCCTAGGGCTGGTTGCCATGCAACTGTAAGCAGGGACCTTATAAAAATAGTTCTATAAGCCCTGGTGAGGTAAAAAAGCCACATTCGTTTTTCCCTCGTTTTAGTGAATGGCCTCCATGGGCTAGAAATGGGAGACTTCATTTTAATTTATAAAGTCACCTTAAGTGTCAGATTCCTAAAATTTGGCATCAAATTAATTGTTATAATAAATCCCGCAACTTAAAATTGTTGGATTTAATATAAGTTGTTCAGGTAAAGAGTTTTAAACTCTACCTAAAATGTTGCCACCTTCTGCCCTATAGTGCTCTGCTCCTATTGGCCAGCCTCTAGCAGCCTGTCCAGGCTGCCTTGATGAGGTGTGAAGTAGCCTGGGCTGAACACAAAGGAATGTGCCTGGGGGAGGAGAACTTTCCTCAGCAGATTGGGAAGCAGGAAGCATGGAGGGCTGCCAAACTGTTTTTCAAGGGCAGGGAAGGACATTTGGAGCAACCCAGCACCTCCCTCACATCCTGCAAACCTGCAAACCCAGACAATTAGTTGCCCCCCTGACTAGATTAGGAGAGGGCAGGAGAAAGGATGTAACCTCCAAAAATCAGTTTCAGCCATGAGGGAGTTTTGATGAATGTTGCTCCCTGGGATTTATTTTTGCCACACTTCCAAGGAAGTGGTCGTCACAGGGGGAAGGACACTGCACCGGATTGAGGACCCAGGACCCGGTTGTTTTTCACCCAGGAGCAAGGATAAAACTGGCAGACCTGCACCCACACCTCAGTTCCCTACCAGATCCCAACAAGGAAGAACATCAGAAGAAAGACTGCCCTGTTGGACCTCTGACCTGCACTTGGACACTGCACTCTGAAGGACTGCACCAGCTGCACACTTGGACTTCACTACTGTTAGAAATGGGGTCTTTGATTGGCAGTCAGATTACCCCCTGTCCAAGCAAAGACCCTCACTCTAGTCAGGGTAAGTCACACACAATCCAAATTATCCTGTGCCCACCCTCTGGTAGCTTGGCACTGAGCAGTCAGGCTTAACTTAGAAGGCAATGTGTAAAGTATTTGTGCAATAAATCATACAATAACAATATAGCACCACAAAAATACACCACACAGTGTTTAGAAAAATAGATAATGTTTATCTGGATATTTGCAGGTCAAAACAATCAAAGATGCAATAAGTAAGTGTAGAGATATCACTGGTTCGCGTGAAAAATCTCTGCAAGGGGCTGCAGAGGAGGAGAAGCGTGGAAACAAAGAGGGTGTGCGTCGATTACTCGTACTGCACACGGTGATGCTTTGGGTGAATAGGAGGGGAGAGCGGGCAACCCTGGCATGTGCCCCCTCTTCAATCTTTTCCCTGGTACTCTGTCCCAGGGAAAGGCCTGGCACAGAGTACCATTAACCAGTACCTGGTCCTTGGGGTTAACATATAGTGACTGTACCAGTCTATACGGAAAAGTGGACCCAGTCCGACTCACTTCAACACCAGGTGTAGATAGCTCCTGTCCACTGAGTCGAATGTCTTCTCTAAGTCCACATAAAATTTGGCACAATTCCAAGGCAGTCGATGTAGGTGAGCCAGGGCTACCTGGAGCCAGCAGATACAATGGCACATGCCGCGATTCTCCATATACCCACACTGCTCAGGGTATATAAGGGTCAATAGTACCCGCTTGAGATGGGTTGCCAAGATAGTGGAAACATTTTTAACATTGCCGTTTATCAGCGAGATGGGGCGATAGTCTGCACACGCCCAGGAATTAGGTTGGGTCTTAGGGATCACCACTAGGTGAGAAGTCTAGGTGTTAAGATTTCACAAACTTTTTCATAGTATTCGGCTGGGAGACTGTCTGATTCCAGGGTTTTCCCGGAGGCTAAAGCTGAGGTAGCCTCCTGGACTTCCTTATTAGAAATGGGTTCATCTAGGATTTCTTCCTCAGCAAGAGGTAATGTGGGAAGGGAGACGTCACTGAGAAACGTAGCCAAATACTCTGGATCAATCGCTGGGGAGGCAGTGTAGAGAGACCAATAATATTCGTTAAATGCTCCTGACATTTCCGGAAGGGTATGCACTGTGTTACCCCTTGGGTCTTCAATTTTGGGAATAATTCTGGATGGCTAGTGGTGGGACACCTGCCAATAGAATAACTTCCAATTCTTGTCCCCCCCAGCCGTATACCCTGGACATGGACACATTCAACAGGTGTTTAGCTGGCCCCATGGATTGGTTGCATATTTCGTCCTGAATCATTGCCAAACAATGGGAATCTGTCTTGCTGGACTTTGTTACAAACAGCCTCAAGCTGGAAGGCCTAGGCCTCTAGCTGTGCAATATGTGACATACTCGATCGCTCCTGAGAGCGCCCAAATTCCTTGCTGAAACCCTAGATCACTGCCTTACTAGCCACCCAGAGTGTTCTGGTTGAGAGGACGGAACCATTTTTGATGTCAAAATACGCCTGCAATTTAGTTTGTAGGTAGTGAGTGCAGGCTTTACTTTGCAGATGTCAATCGTTAAGACGCCATAGGGGATGAGCCTCTCTCCCAGCAGACCCAATGCGTGCAAAAAGGGGGGCATGATCAGAGATGCCTCTCAGAAGGATCTGTATATCAGCAATGGCACTACAATCTCTAGTCAGAGTAAGGATAAGATCTATTCTAGGCTGTATGTGATGCGCCGCTGATGTTTGTGTAAATTGTTGGTCCCTCGGGTGCCATGTTCTCCATAGATCGCTCAGTTCCAGAGATGTGAGTCAGTCTGATATGTGCTGTGCGACAGGAGATGATAGTGGACTTGACGCGTCTTTCTTAGGTCGAGAACCACATTAAAGTCACACCCTATCAGTGTCTGCCCGTGCAGTAGTTGTAGTAATATTTTTGTGAGAACTCGTAAACAGATCTGCACCGACATTGGAAGAGCATAAACACTAAATGAAGTGTGTGGCCTTCTATTGTGCTCGTTAGAGTGATATATCTCCCTTGTTTGTCCCTGATGACATTATCAACCACCATTAGGAAGGAGTGTCACTGTAGAACAGCTACTTCCCAAGATCGCAGAGTGAAGCCAGTGTGATAAACTTGGTCATACCCTCATTGGGCCAAGAAAGGGCAGCACTCCCCTACCAAGTGGGTTTCTTGTAGCATAAGAACATCTGAGCAATGTCGGTGGGCAAAGGTGAAGACCGCTGCATGTTTTCTCTTGTCCAGTAGACCGTTGACATTCCAGGACAGAATTTGAAAATATCTTGTCATTGCAAGTGGGAAGTTAAATGATCCACTACAAAAGGGGACAGGCCGACAGGCACAGTCTCACAGCTCAGTGTCAAGTCTGTGGGGCCCTCTAATGGCACCTGTACCCATACATGCATGTCTGTCCATTGAAAGTGTGTGTTCCCAGTTGCATGCATGCCAAAGTAGGTGTGTCGAACAGTACCCAAACAAACAACTATAGTAACTCTCTTGGTAACTTACTGTCCCCCTCCACCCCCCATGAACTCCCACTCCTCCCAATACTTCCCTCCCAGAAGCATCTGTCACCCAAATAATCACAAATCTGTAAAAACACAAAGGAAAAGACAAGAAGATAAACTATCAGGTTGTGAGTGATCCCTCTACAATACAGGATAACCATCTGCACCAGATCCCCTTAACATGGTATAACTATTCGTGGTCAGTTAAGTTGTGGACCGCAGGCGGCAGTTCTACTGCCGACATTAAATTGTGGGACTTTGAGACAAATTGGAATCGCTGATTGAGTTAATCCCATCAGGGTTGAGTCCCACAGATAACGCCCCAGGCCTTAAAGTTGGTTCTAGTATCGTATTGGCTGCGTCAGCCGCCACTACTCATGGTGAGACCCCTCGATGTCCCAACCCTGGAGATGTAGATGGAGCTCTTTGGGATGTCCCTGCCTCCAAGTGCGTTGACCTTTCCGCTGTGTCTTAGGTCTTTCATCAGTGCAATGATAATTGGATTGCATTGAATCAGGAGGGGGTCTACGCTCAGAGTGGGACAACAGCAGTTCCTTGGTAAGCCAGATCCAGGCCAAGGTCAGGGTCTCAAAGAACCAAGTTTTAGCATTGTAGACCACCTGGGACCGGGCAGGGAAAAGGAGACAGGATGGTATCCCCAGCGCTCAGAGCTTTTGTTTGTTTGTTGTTGCTGGACCTCCTTTAGATAATCTGGAAACAGGAGAACCTTAGCATCCTTGCATCGCAGATCCGTATCAGTTCAGCCCTCATTAAACAAAAATGGACTATCACCGGCCAAGGCGAGGCACCCAGGGGAGGTCTAGCTGACAGTGCGCGGTGGGCTCTGTCGATTGAGAACCAGGGTGACAGACGGGCCTCTGGCATCCAGGATCTGAACCAACTCTTGAGAAATTCCACCATCGGATGGGATTCTTCATTTTTCGGGAATGCCAACGATACGTACATTGTTACATTGCGAGTGGTTCTCTGCATGCTCCGCACAGTGGTGCAGCTTTAAGATACATGTCAGGAGAGTAGTTACTTGAGTTTTAAGAGTTTTCATTTCATCCTCAACATCGGAAAGGCAGGTTTCAGCCTCTTTGATCCTGGCCGTTGCATTCCGAAGGTCTTGATGTAGCAATGCAACTTCCACCCTGACCTCCCCTATTTTGTTTTCAACCTCTTCACGTGATGACTGGATCACCTGTAAAATCAGGGATGTCACCTGTCAGCTGAGGTCGAGCTCCAGACTCCACAGGTGGAATCTATCCACGTTTGAGCAGTGGAGGAGTGGGCCGCCTTATCTTTGCCATTGTCTGCTGTATTTGGAGTCTCAGTGTTACCCAAGCATCTCAGAAGTCTATTCCTCTGCCACCTCTATTTAACCGCACAAGGTGCTGAGGCCAAGGGGGGCCAATGCTGGCAACTATCCATGGACCCATGTGCCCGGAAAATAACGGGGAGGATGTGGAGGGCAATTAAGTTCCAGTGGAGTGTACAGGTAGGGCCACCACCGTACTCATTTCACCGTACTCATTTCACTTCTCAGGACCCAAGGTGCGTCAGGTGAATACACGGGCCACACTACTGCTGATGTGCACTCCAGCTCCACCCCTGCCATTCACTCTCAGATGTGAGCCCATGATGCAGATCAGTAACAACCACCTGCAGTGGTGCTATCGTACGAGGATAATACTCATGAGTCTCCTTCTCCAAGTTAGTGTACTTCAGAAGCCAATTTCCAAGGTGGAAATGCTCATGTCCTCAGAGATCAGGGCCACGTATCTTTCCCAGTCCTGTGCCTCATTTTCAGTCCTTTATGCCCTGAGGCAGCACAGTGTGCACAGATCTCATCCAGCAGGTACTTGTCAGTATCCCGTCACTCAGAGGGTGCACTGGTGATCCCGTGTGCCAGTCTCAGAAGGGGGTGGAGGTGGTCTGCTATGTCCCAGGCAGCCTCAGTAGCACTATTCTCCTGAAAGTGGGCCAGGCGGGGCCCCCCCCTGTGCACATGTGCTCTTGCTTCCCTTGGGGTGTCGGTGCTGGTCGAGGCCTAAATCAGCCCTGCAGTCAGCCACCACATGCCTCTCCCGGGGCCCATCCACCAAGGCCCTGGGCACACCACGTCAGGCCAGCACGCCTCCTATGCTGTGAAGCTGCCACTGAAGCCGTGCAGGGCTGCCCACCCTCTCCTGCCACCTGGACCTGCCCAGTTCACTTACTTCACAGAGGGCAGTCTGCAGGTCGGGAAGACAGTGGCCGGGACAGAGAACCACAGCACAGGGATAGTTAGTGCCCAGGTGCCTTAGGCACACTGGATCTCTAGGGTATGTGCAAGTTACCATCTCTCCTCCTTTCTTTCCCTACAGCAGGAGTTGGGTGGGGCACGCAGATAGAAGCAAATTGAGGTGGGGGGGGGAATTCTGAGGCCAGAGTTCACCAGTGCCCCTCGGGTCATGGACACTCCGAGTCTGAAAGTGGCATTCCACTGTGTGAATGGGCCTGGTCTGGAGCCTCAGACAGCTGCTGCCATTTTCCTTCACCGCATCAATCTCGGGCCCTCCACATAACAGCCACAGAGCCTTCTGTTTCAGGTCACTGTCAGCTTTGCAGGGGGTCTCAGGGGTCTCTTACAGCTGATGTGGTCTGAAGATGCTGGAGATCTGGGTATTAATTAAGACGGATGACTGGAGGGTCGGAGCACATCTAAAGGGCAATCACCACCATCTTGATATCTCGCCCACGTCCTTTGAAGGCAATCTTATACAGTCAATGAATACCTCAATTTCTGGGGACAGCAAGCAGGCTGTATCTCCTAATTTTTGTCATCTGGCTGGCTCTTCAGTAGGGGATGTTCTCCTTGAGCATCAGCAGATCAACAATGTTTACATTATTCCACTGCAAAGGGTTGTACCTTATAATTGTGACATGAATGGCTGTATGTGGGGACATTTCTGTGGCATCGTGGCCAGTCTTTTCTCCCAGCCCTTTTGCTTCTAAGGCTGTCTGTAAGTTTGTATTTTTGGAATGTGGCTGGCTTTTCTAGTAAACTGGACAACAAGGATTGGAATGACTTTATCTAAAACTATCATATTGTCTGTTTACCCAAGAGCTGGACTTGTGATACAGTATTCATTGATGTTTCTTTCTCTATCCGTAGTCTGGTCATGCCTTCTAGTAGGGGCCATCATAAAGGGGGCTTATTGACTCTGATTTCAGCTACTGCAGGCTGAAGTTGTTAAAAATAATCTTAACCCTCCTCACTTTCAAATTTTGATACTTCAAGTTAAATCTGGGGAGAAAGTGGTTGCGATTAATTTTTATCATCTGAATTTTGTGACTACGACACATATTTGCCTCCCTTGATCATGCATTGGATGAAACTTTACATGATCTTAACTCAGGCTGTGCAATAACCTGGTGTGGAGATTTTAATTGCAAACTGTGTCTGTTTGCCAAGAATGTCATATGTAGGCAGATCTTTGGGGATCTGGAGGATCTTGCTCACTTTGAACATTCACCTTATGGGGACCATCTGAAACACTATTTTGAATAAGTGGACAATGATATTACAATTGCTTTAGTAGGCCCAAGTCTCTCAGGGGATGTCAATTACTTTGGTCGGGAGAGGGGTAGTCTAATTGATGTTATTGCTCTGCTATTATCTTACAGACAAAGGGTTTATGATTTTAATATTCTACCTAATTGTTTGAGTGATCATTACCCGTTGTCAATTTTTCCTGCTAAAGACGGGGTGGCCCAGCAAGCTGTTTTAGTGCTCCCCCACTTCCTTGCCATCGTATTAAGCAGGTTTTGTGCAAATGGGGATCGCTGGACCCACAGACAGCTTTGAGAAATCTTTTACAGTGGAATAGGGAGGAGTTTATGATATGCCTGAGGCTAATTCTAATCTCGTTCTGCAGGCCTATGAAGGAATTTACCATAATGTCTCAGCCCTTTTAACAAATGAAGAAGGGGTAAGAGCTCCAAAGCCTCAAAGGTGGTTTGATTCAAGGTGCTCAAAAGCTCATAGGGACCTTATTTTTCCCTTGAAACAACTGCCTAGAGACAAGGAAATTGTTAGAGCCTGTAGGGCAAAGTATACATTTATAATTGCAGAGAAGAAGAATGTGATCAGGAGAGAAGCTTGGGAAAAGTTGCATGCTGTAATAAAAAGGAATACCACCTGGCTTTTCTGGGAAGTGGTGAATGACCCTTATTTTTCCAACACTCATAATATCCTGATTGACGTGGTTATCCCTCCGAGAGTCTAGGTAGAGCATTTTTCAAAGCTTTCCAGGAGTGAATCAGGCAATTTTAGCTTCTCACACCACTTGGACCTTCATTATACTCAGGCAGGCACCAAGTTGTCAAGCCCTTGGTTAGGTGAGGTAATTTCTGCCCTGGACTTGTTTGTTAAAAATAGGGCCCCTGGGCCTATCCATTGATTTATTTCTTGACAACCCTGATCTTTGGGCACCCAATTTGACTAATGTATTAAAGTCTGTTGTTGCAAATGGCCCTCTTAAGTCTTGGTCCGGTGCAATAATTGTGCACAAATATAAAAAAAGGCGATAGGACAGACCAGCATTGTTATCGGCCTGTTTCACTTATTGATTCCACAAGTAAAATTCTGGGCTGAGTTTTGTTGGATCGGCTAGAATCCTGGGTGGCGGTTTAGGGCTGCTTTTCTGAAGTCCAGCATGGCTTCAGAAAGGGTGTGGGCACAATGGAGGACTGTCTTAATATCCATCTACTCATCAGCAAATATACTTTGGTCAAGAAAGGTTGATTGCATTTATGGACTTGACCTCTGCTTTTGATTAGGTACATAGGGGTAAGCTTTGGAATAAGATGCTAGATATTGGCATTGATGAATCATTGGTCTTTTCCTTTGCAAAGTTACACGAGGATGTTACAGGCCACATCAGATATAGTGCTGCTGGTAATTGTACAGACCCTATTAAGATGTCTTGTAGTGTGAGGCAGGGGTGCATGCTTGCCCCCTTTTTATTTTGCCTTTACATCAATGATCTAAATAAATGCTTGAAAGAAGTAGAAACAGATTCCCCCATGGTGGGTGCCAAGAAATTACTGCCTCTAATTTACGCCAACGATTGTGTATTAATATCGAGGACAGAGGTCAGCCTCCAGAAGCTTTTAAATAAATGTGTTTCTTTTATGGGTGACCTTGGCTTAAAGACTAACTCAGCTAAGTCCCATGTGATTGTTACTGGAAATGTTCGCATAGGCCGTAATTCGTATTGTGCTCAGGGTGAAAAATTTACAGAGGTCCATACATTTACTTATCTAGGTCTCCCTTTTGATAGTAAAAGTAATTTGTCTCATTTTCTTAATATCAGGTGCCTCTTATTTGCACAAACTATGGAGGCCCTTTTTATGTTTTCCAATAAGTTAGGTTCTTGGCCTCTGGCTACCCTGCTTGCTGTTTATGGGGAACAATGCTGCTAGACGGTTATTTATGGGACTGGCGTGTGGGGCTACAGGGATGTCTCAAAGATACAAACGAGAAAGAATGCTTTTTTGAGGAGGCTCCTGTCAGCACCTTAATAGGTTCCCAGTGCTTTTGTGTCAGAATGAGCTAGGAATCTGTCCCTTGGAAGACCACATTGGGCTGGCACCTGCCATGCTGTGGGAACTCAGTATGGACCAAAGATGAGACTTCTCTTAATCAGGAGATAGTGCAAGATGGTCTACTTCTAGACGAAGCCCAAAGGATCCCATAGTTTAGATACGTGAAGAAACTCTTGGCAACTCTAGGTAGAGTACATTGCTTTGATGTACCATCAAATTTGGCACTGGTCCCTAGGTGTCAATTGAAGCAAGACCTATTCAATTTCTTTGCTGTGTGCAGAGTGTCCATCATGAGGGGCAAGAAGAGGATGGACGAGTATTTTCCACTGGTTACTACGGATGCTATTGAGCCTTACCTGTTATATCCGTTGGAAGTTTATCAAAGGTTTTATCTTGTTAGATTCAGGTTTGGCATTGCACATTTTTTAGTAGCCCATCGGAGTAATGTGTATTCCGAGTCCGCCCTTGCTCCCTGTCCCTGTGATTCCAATACTATTCAAAAGAATGTTGCACTTTACCTTTTTTTGCACTTTATATACTGTAACCAGAAAAAAGTTTATCACCACTGCTAAAAAACATGAATATCAGGAGGTGCAGGCCGGCTTTGTTTTATCTCCAACTTTTACAATCCAAATACATATGTCTGAGTGTTTATAAGTTTATCTCTGCAGCGGTGAAACTTAGAGGCTTGGTGGGGGAGTGACAGTTGTTGTGCCGTTTGTCTGTACTTAAAAAGTGTACTGGTGTTTTTTTCAATTGTTTTTATATTTCTAATATTTGTTAATGTTGTTTTGTCTTTTATGGTATTTTTTTTAAAGAATAAAGAATGTTTGACTGACTGACTGACTGAATGAATGAATCCTCCTTAGAATGCTGAAGAGGCAGCAGGATTATAAAATGGCAGCAGGATGATAGTTTGACAAAAGGGGAACAAGGTCATAACATGTGGTAGAAATTAAGCTTGCCACTACAGAACAAGTTTGTCTGGAAAGAAGATAGTGCATGGTATATTGACACAAACAGCCTGGAGCTCACTAATGAGCCTTGCTGAGGTGATGACAATGAGGAACACAGTTTTAATAGTAAGGAGCCGTAAGGGACATCTGTGAAGCAGCTTAAACATAGTGCACATCAAATAAGTGAGTACCAGATTAAGGTCCCACTGAGGCAATACTAAGGGAGGAGGAGGTAACATATTGTAGCCCTTTCAAAAATCACAACTGGTGACTTAAACAGTGAAGGCTGATCCGGCAACTGTAGGGCCTAAATATGACCCTTAATCATGACCAAAGCAAAGCCTTACTGGGCAATAGACAAAAAAACTTGGAGTCAATTTGATATGTGCTGCACTAAACCACAATTTTTTTCCCAACAACAGGTGTATACAGATTTAATCGATGGACGTCTGGCTGTCCAGTTAACATAAACCATTTTCAAACATAAGTCAAAGATGTTCAGCTGTTACTGTCAATCTCCAAGGCTGAAGGTGGAGATTGCGAAGGCTTGGGCAGAACTTTCCCCTGCTGCTTTGACAGTGTGTCCACCCGGAAGGGCAACCTGATTAGAGGACAAATGCTCAAGACCAGGAGTTCTGGATGCCATATACTTCATGCCCAGTCCAGAGTCACTAGGATTATCTGGGCTCGGTCAGTCCTGATCTCGGGGAACAAGTGGTATCAGCAGAAAGGCATTCAGGGATCCTGAATTCCACTTTAGGAGGAACACATCTCTGATCGAGAGAGAGAGAGAGACACATGCAGAGGAAGCACTGATATTATGCATTCTCAGCTCTAGCAAATAGGGTTCTCCCCATTTGTAGAAGAGACCTTGCCCCACCTCCAGGTGTAATTGCCACTTGTAATCTGTTAGGCACCAAAGGCTGAATTTGCCTACTCGGGCATTCAATGAGCCCGCCAGTTGATTCTGATTCGCCACCAGGAAAATTCCCTGGTGGTCCAGCCATTTCCAGAGGTGCAGGGCCTCCCCGCACAGGGTCGAGACCCCAACCTGTCCCCTTTTTTCAATACCACATGGTGGTGTTGCAAGTGAACACCTGAAGCAGCTCCCCTTGATGGATGTAAGGAAGGCTTACAGCACCAAGCAGATGTGCCTCAGCTCCAGCTGGTTGATGTGGAGCTGAAACTCTGTCAGAGACTAGAGGCATCTGACCTCCACCTCTCCCATATGGACGCCACAACATAAAGCAATGCATTGGTCACCACTGTTAGCTCTGAGTGTTGAAGAGAGAGGGGGTCTGACACCGACCCAATCGTGGTACACCATCCAGCACTCTATATGCCATGCTCAACCAGCAGGATGGCATCAGACCCAGTAGCTTCAGAGTCAGCCTCACCAAGATCCAGAACAAATGCTAAAAGATTAGGGTCATAGGGAATATTCTGGACTCTTTCTTAGGGGAAAGGCACAAAAGAACTGTGTTCTGAATGCTGCAATCAATGAGAGCATCTTAGGAGTCAGGTATGACTTTGGTACGTTGATAGTGAACTCCAAAAATGACAGAAGGGTCACCAAAGACTGGAGGTGGCTGATGACTGCCTTAGAGGAGCTCACCTTCAACAACCAGTCATAGTAGTAGAAGAGGACTGCAGCCCTGACCTCCGAAGGTGTGCTGCTACCACTGTCATCCCTTTGGTGAGCAACTAAGGTGCACTGGTGAGACTAAAGGGGAGAACCAAAAACTGAAAATGCTCCTGCCCCACCTCAAACTACAGGTAGGGCTGGTGGTTTGGCAGGATGGGAATATGGAAATAGGTGTTCTGTGGATGCACCACCAACTTCCAGTCTCTAGGGTCAAGTACAAATAAGACTTGGGCTAGGGTGAGCATTTTGGATTTCACCTTCTAGAAGAAGGCATTGAGAAGGCACGGGTCTAAAACAGGCTGCAGGCCTCCATCTTTCTTGAGCACGAGAAAGTAGATGGAATAACAACCACATCCTACTTCTTCTGCTAGCACCCTCTTGATAGCCCCTTTATTCAACAGGGCTTGCTCTTCCTGCCACAAAATGGAGGGATGGTCCTCCGTCAGTTGGTTTGAGGATGGTGGAAGGTGTGGTGGGTAAAGGAGGAAGGGTAAGGCATAATCCCTGCAAACGATCTGAAGAGCCCACCTGTCCGATGCTACTGCCGCCAACCCAGGAAGAATTGGTGGATTCTGCTTTCCACTCTGTAGCTGTGCTTCTACAAAAGGGCATGCTAAAGAGGTTTGGCAGGTGAGGCCGAAGTGAGAGGGGTAGACTGAGTGGCCAGATGACCTCGGTGCAAGGGTGGTGGGGACCCAGACCTCGAATGTGAAATTGCTGGGATCCTTGTTGAGGCTGGACAGGCTGGTGGTAGAATGTATGCAGTTGGTGAAGCAGGGCAGACAGGTCAAGAAAATGTGCAGCAGCCCTGCTCTCTTTAAAACATACTAGAGAGGAATCAGGTTAGTCTCTAACCAGGTGAGCTCTGCCGAAGGTCATGTCCCTATGGGAGGACTGGACATCACCTGAGAACACATTCCATCAAGGCCATGCATAGCAGTGAAAGAGAACACTGGTGTTGTTGGTCTGCTCAATGAAATCGGTAGTGGCCAAGCCACAACAAATCGTGTACTTAGCTGCATTAATACAATCTTGACTTGCCTAAGTAGAAAAGAGGTCAACGTCTTCTGGGGCACAATGGATGGCCTATGCCACTGAGTCCCAACAGGATTGAGAACTGCGTCCCAACAAGTAGTTGATAACTGTTTGGAGCACCAGGCTGACAGAGGAAAACACTTATTTCCTAATGTTTCCACTTGTGTAGATTCCCTGTTGGGTGGGGTGGCAGGAAAGGTGTTGGGGTTAGACCTGCTTGTGGATGCCTGCACCACTAGACTTTCAGGAGAAGGGTGCTGCAAGAGAAAAGCCGGGTCAACTAGAGCTAGGAGATGGCGACTGGCAATTTGTCGATTGAGTGGGGTGCCAGAACTAGATTTGGCTGAACCCCCCCAATAAGATATCCATCAGTGCATCATTAAATGGAAGGAACTCAGAAAATTTGCCACTGTTGGAGGACTTCTATTAATACATTGGTCTTAACCTCTAAGGTGGGAGGCTGGAGGCGAAGTACTTTGACCACCCTACCTATTACCATTGTGTAGTAAACAGATTTCTCTGTGGCTCGACTGGGGAACAAGAGTAGGTCCATTTCCAGGATGTTACCAAGACCATTAGCCTTCCGTAAACTATTGTCATCCTGTAGGTGTACCAGTGTACTAATTATCATCCTGGGAGGGTTGTGCAACCTCATATTCGTTATCTGAGTCTGCACCAAAAAGAGCATGTAGTGTGTGTTCTAGTAAGTTAAATGGAGGAAGTGGCACATTGGTGTTGAAGTACCTGGGGCCAGCTTGGGTTAGGGACTGAAGCCAGCAGCATGATGGGCTCAGAGGGTGCAACTGGCGCTGAGGGTGAACCCATCGGGGGTACCCTATGTGGAGGGCCTCTTGGCAGGGATCTGAACAGCAGGGGCATAGCTGTGCAGAACTCTTTGACTAGATATGGTGTGGCCGTTAGCCCTGGAAATTCAGGTTGTGCAGGAACCAGCTGGGTGATTGGCTTAGAAGATTGAGTTGTGGCACCACCTTCTCACCTGTTCAGGCGAATAAGAGTGACAGGAGAGAGCAAAAGCCTGTTTTGATTTCTAGTGCTTCTTGTTTGACTTACCTGACAATTTAGACCGCAATGAAGAACAATGTCTACAACAACTTCATTGGCTCCAGGAATGGGACTGAAACTTAGACATTGACTGGAGGTGTTGGAGTGGTCCCAGCAAGGAGTCTTTAATTACTTGGAGTTGTAAAGCTTGATGGCCACGCAGTCGTTGCAGGCTTTGGATTTGTGGCATGAGTCCACAAACATATCTAGTGGGGCTATGTCACTGTAACAGACGTTTGTTTGCAACAGTCCCTAAAGGGCTTAAAACCTATTGATTTGGGGGTGACAACCCTTGCACACTGAAGAAAATTGGGAGGTAAATGTCTCTGGGAAACATGGATCTCCGGATCCACGTCTGGTGGCGTGGAAAGAAAATTATGTCAGCACTCAGTGGTGGTGCCAATATAGGTTCTGCACATCATTTCCAGGGATGAACAGTCATCAGTGTGGGGCCACACAGTGCCACCGGATAGCATGCTGAGGTACTACTGAAATGTTTCCAGATCCAGTCTGACACCTGGGGAATATTCAAAATGTGATAAATCTGCAGCTAAAAGTCTCTATCAGAGTTTGTATTACACCCAGTATAAGACAGGTTGCCACAAAACGTGGACAGAGATTTTGGGCCCGATATAGCTAACCCTTTTGCAGTTGCAAAGCCTGTGACTCCAAAAATCCCAGGGGTTACAATTGAAAAGTGGCAAATACGATTTGTTAACAAGTTACCTAATGGCAAAATGGGTTTAGAAAGGCATAACAAATCACTATTTGGAAGGGCTGAATTTGAGGGGTGCCTCCTAAATAGGAATTCATTATGGTATGTATGAATACTTTGCAACCAAAATCTGGTCACAAAACACTGAAAGGTTTGACGCATTAGTTAAGGTGGTAACACATTCGCAAATGTGGACCTCTGTGAACTCCCAAACAAACTTAAAAATAATAAATACACTTTTCTTTTTAAAATCAGCCCCATTTCTTTACAGAACATGGATGGCAATTAAACAAAAGTGTATTTTGTTCAAATACGATCACAGGCATGGTGGTCTGCTTACCCCAGTGCTCCTCTATGCTGGCAACTGCATCAAATCTTAGTGAATCACAATTCACAGCCTATCGTTATTGTTACTGAGGTAGATCGGACTGTGACCAACAATGATTCTGAATTCTGATATTCACAAAATTTGTATTCATTCACATCATCTATTTTGGATTGGTTTTCCCCAAGGGAATAGTTATTGTAAAACTTTAGACACAGAGACTGCCCCACTGGCAGTATTGAATGACAGGACTACAATGATGGCATTCCCATTTCCCGAATCCTCCTGTTGCAGTTGTGTCGCCTTCTATCTTCCAATGAGGACCTTGAAGAAAAACCTTTTTATTCCATGCTTAAGGCGTTAATAATATGGTAGCGTAACTGGTCATAAGTTTCAGGATTCTTCCCAAGGCTCATCCTATGCTTCACTGGTTGCCAGTTTCAAGAAGGATCCATTATACAGCACTATGCTCTGCCCAGAATGCCTATTACAAACATCCCCCATGCTGCGTATCTGTTTGCTTCTGAGTCTAAGCGATCCCTTCATTTTGGCTCTCCGCCCCGCTATCAGTTCCCCAATTTAGAAAGGCTTGGTATGAGTATAGCAGAGGATGTCATTTTTTGCTTTCTCTATTTGTAATGCACCCAGTCTGGCCTGTGCAAAATAGAGGACCATTCTGTGTTTAGCAGGGTTCTTAATATTCATCTATTTTTATAGAATTGTGTTAATATCTTTTTTGATGTTAGTTAGGCAAAATGCCTTAGGGAGTTTGTTGCACTTTATAAGCAAAAACTTCATGCAGCTCATCGTCCACAAGTAGGTTTTCAAAATATTTAGTGGGTGTCCTCAGGCACTGAAGACAAGGCTTTGGCAATTTTAGAAGCTATGAATTCGAAATGATGGGTAGTAGTTCTGGTCTTTAGGTGATAGAACCTTGTCATCTGAGAGATGCCATTGCAGCCTGTATGCAGCTTTAAACTGCCAATTTGACTTGGTAAAATAAACCACTGCCAGGCATAAAACTCCTTTTAATACATGTAAGTCACCCCTAAGATAGACCTGAGACAGGGCACAGCCCAGGGTGCATTGTAATTAAAAAGTTTGACATGTAAGTTTTACATGTCCTGGTAGTGAAAAACTCACAAATTTGTTTTTCACTACTGTGAGGCATACCTCTCCCATTGGATAGCATTGGGTTGCCTTATTACATTTAATAAGTCATAATGTTTGACTGGGAACAGGTACGAAAGTCACGTTTTGTGTCTAAAGAAATGTAATTTTAAATCCTCTTTAATGATAAAGTTGGAGTTTTCTTGTCCTAACCATTTAGTGCCTGCAGCCTGTTCCTGGGTGTCATGACTAGGTGTAGTTGGCCTTTGTGTATTCCTCCTAGACAGCCACACAATAGACAGATGATGGGTCATCTCAGGCAGGCTGGGGGAGGGTAGAGCTGTGCACGTCCCCATTTGCACAACAAAGACTGTGCTTCAGCTTCAACACAAAGAGCTTCACAGTAGCCTACTGTGCCTGCAGACTGACTGGGACAAGGTTGTGTGGGTCTTCTAGCCTCCAGAAATTTCTCCCACTTCAAAGGGGGCATCAGATATAAAACCCACTCCAGTTTAATTCTGGATCTGTGGAAGGACTCTGAGGACTGCCCTGCTGCCTATGCTCAGCTGTGTACTTCAGAAGACTGCCCTGATGCACCAACCGGACTGATCAACTGCCTAAAGCCTGCCCTCTGCCCTCAGAAGACTGTCCTGGTGACTGAGGAGACCTGCTTTTTCGCTTGAGGCCAGCACTTCCAGAATTACTCCAAGGGCTAGTTAGCTGGCCTCCTGATCAGAGCCACAGGGACAGAAAAGGCTCTAACCATCTTGAACCTCCGCCTGGACCCAGCTTGTGTAAATCCTGACCCTCCTAGTAATGCCCCTCCAGTAATTGACCCTTCGAATTTATGCTTAATGTGCCCAGATAGCCAAAATCCAAAACCTGGGAAAATGCTCTGCCAAAAAGTGCTATGAGAACCGAGAGGAGACTGGGACCTACCTGCTCGCTCATTCGTCGAAGATGCATCGCCAGTCAGCCTGACTTTGTGGCAGGTCCTGATACATTCTCAGCAGCAGCAAATCCTGTTCAGTGTCCTGTGGAGCCCTCGTCGGTTACGGCCTGCAGCTTCATCCCACTAGAAAGTTTTGATTCCCATAAAAGAGATTATGTCCAAATGTAGAAATCTTCTGTGACTTTGTTCAGAAACTCCCTGGCAACACCGCTTCCTCTAGGGACACAGCCTGCTGCCTTGCCATGCCGAACTCTTACCTTCGCCAACATATTTCTTTCAAATTTCTTCGAAGTCCGAAGGTAAGTGGAGAAAGGGCCAAATTCACTTTGCGTATACGACCCGCGCTCCATCACGTCATTGCTTTTGACTTTACCCAGGTCTCGGACACATAGATATCTGCAGTTGGCATGTTTTACACTTTGAACTTTAAAACCCCATGACTGTGGTTCTACTGCTTGGATTTTTGCCATTTTGGGGTCAGATAATTTATTAAAATGTACTGTATTTTTCTAAATTAGTGTAGGATTTTTCTTGTATTAGGTTTGCACTTTATTGCTGTTTAGGCGGTGCATAAATACATTACACATTGCATCCAAGTTAAGCCTGACGTACAAGTTACTTACCTTTGGTAGCTAAATATCTGGTAGAGACATATTCTAGTTGCAGATTCCTTACCTTAGAATTTCCCCCAGGCGCCAGACTGGATCCAGAGATTTTTCTTCAAGCAATACCCTTGAACGTCGGTAGGTAGTGTCTGTCGACTCCGCGGGCGTCGTAGTCGCTGTGATGACATCGGGAGTAGTACATAGACGCCACCTCGGCACAGTGACATCAGTTTCTTTTAACAACTTTCCACGCCAAAGCGCGGAGCCGCTAAGAACACTGGGATTGTTGCGCCAGAGCTAAGGACCTAAAGGGGGAATCTCTGTCCCTAGAAATCAGTTCGCAAGCGGGGAGGATGGGTGGGTCGGTAAGGAATCTACAACTAGAATATGTCTCTGTCAACACCAGAGCAGTACGCGCTCTATTGGCGACAAAAATGCAAAAACCCAGCACTCTCAAAACAAAGTAATTTATGCATTGTGCTGGTATGTTGTGGTTTAACCTTTTGCATTGCAGAGTTCAATCCTGAAAACTTATTTTTAATATGCTTACAAATACTGTTCCTTTGCAATGTATTGCTGCAGGTTTTCAGAGTGTGTTAGGGTGTGGCCCCTTTCCAGGGCCTTCCAGAGACTTTCCCTGCAACATGCCTGGGCGTGGTTCTGGGCTGGGCCAAGACTCTATAAAAGAGAGCCAAGCCCAACTCCCAGTGCTCACTATTCAGAGGTCCCGGTGCAGAGCAGCAGCTTCTTCCTGAGCTCCTGTCCCGGAGGCCTATTTGGATCTTCCAGTCTTCTGCCCTAATCATTCATTGGTGATCATTGTTCCAGGCCGTAAGACGGTGGTTGGACTGTCCAGACACCGTTATTTAGAATTTTCATATTCTTGGTTTAAATTCTTAAATGAGTAACAGATTACTTGCGCGCTACCATTTCTTGACATTTATATGGTAGTTTACAAATAGGCAAGACGTGCGATTTATTTCATAAAGGTTTGACTTTGTTATTCATTGCGCGCTACCATTTCTTGACATTTACATGGTGGCTTAAGAATCGGCAAGACGCGCGATTCGTTTTATGGTGTTTAAACATTGTTGTCCATTGCGTGCTACTATTTCTTGACATTTACATGATGTTTTACGAATTGGCAAGACGCACAACTCGTTTCATGAGCATTTAACTTTGTTGTTCATTGCGCGCTACCATTTCTTGACATTGTACATGGTGGCTTAAGAATCAGCAAAAGAAGCGCGATTCGTTTCATTGTACTTTGATCTTGTTATTTATTGTGAGCTGTTATTCCTTGACATTTACATCGTGTTTTACGAATCGGCAAGACGCGCGATTCGATTAATGATGATTTGACTTTGATATTCATTGCGTGCTACCATTTCTTGGTATTTTACATGGTAACACTCGAATTGGCAAGACGCACGGTTCTCTCCTCGAGTTTAATTCATGTTGTTTATTGTATGCTACTATTCTAAGATATTTATTATGTAATATTCGAGTTGACAAGTTATGTGATTTGTTTCCTGAATCCATAGTGTTATTCATGGTGCACAATTCTTTTATGGTGTTTACTATAGATAGATATATATATATATCTGCAATATGCGCAATTTTTGTTCAAACATTTTAAGAGTACACAGAAGGCCAGAGTTTCTAGATGCAATATTGTATGGTCCTAGTATACATTCTCAAAATAGGATTTATATGACTGGTTTAAAATTTTGTCAGAATGTTTTTTCTGATTCTCATGTAAAGGAAAGTACTTGAATAGGAAAGTTTTCATTTAATTCATCTTGATTCCCCTACAGGTATCCGGCCATCTTGAAACTTAGTCATTTTAAACTTAACTCTTAGATTGTTCATGTTTTCAGAGTGACTAGGCTTAGAATCATAGTCTAGTATTGATTTCAGGAGATATAATTTTCATATTGTGTGTTCTAACCTTTTTCTTACTACAGGTCTCGTTCCCAGCTGTTCCCTTCCTAATCCCCTCTTCCCCTCTTGAACCCTCTCAGTCTCTGTGATTTATCTATCAGAGTCTTGGAGCTGTTCAGTGGTGGACGTGTTGGGAACGTGCACAGACCCCGAGGATCTGGTGACTCTGACAGTCTCTACCAGATAGTTTGTTACCAAAGGTAAGTAACTTGTACATCTGATACAGATTTTTAGTTGCAGATTCCTTACCTTAGAATAGATATCCAAGCATTGCCATCCTCTGAGGTGAGCTGCGAACCAAGATCATACTAGAAAGTCCTGCAGGACCGAGCGACCAAAGTAGCCGTCCCAAAACACCTGACTGTCCAGGCAGTAGTGCTTAGCAAACGTGCAGGGATTCCCACGTAGCTGCCTGGCAGATATCCAGAACACTAACTCTGAGTGCTAACGCAGTGGAAGCAGTAGTCGCTCTGGTGGAATGAGCGCACAAGCCCTCAGGGAGTTGCTTCTTGGCCAAAGCGTGGCACATCTTGATGCAAAGAAGCACCCATCGAGAGATGGTATGTTTTTGCACTGCCTTCCCTTTCTTCGCACCCACATACCCGACAAAGAGCTGATCATCCACCCGGAAATCTTTAGTATGAATAGAATGCCAATGCTCTTTTTGAGTCCAGACGGTGGAGTCTCTCCTTCTCATGGGAAGGATGTGGGGGCTAAAAAGTAGGCAGGGTGATGGACTGGCCTACATGAAAAGGCGTAACAACCTTGGGAAGGAAGCATTAGTGCGCAACACCTCTTTGTCAGGGTGCACAGGCAAGAATGGAGGTTTGGACAAAAGGACTTGAAGCTCACTCACTCTGCAAGCAGAAGTGGTGGCAACAATAAAGACAGTCTTGAAAGTGAGGAGCCGTAAAGGGCAATTGTGCATCGGCCCAAAGAGAGTACACACTATGTAAGTAAGGACAAGATCGAGGTCCCACTGAGGCATGATAGGAAATAAATGAGTGAGACCTTTAAGGAATCTATTCACAATAGGAGATTTAAACAGTGATGGTTGATTAGGTAGCCTAAGAAATTCCGAAATGGCAGATAAATACTCTTTAAGGGTGCCCAAAGCAGAGCCCTGCTGGGCCAAAGAAAGAATGAAAAAAAGAACTTCAGAAAGAGGGGCAGAAAGGGGATCAACAGATTTGTTGGTGCAGCATGCCACAAATTTATGCTGACAGGCGTGTACCGTTTTGGTGGAGGAACACCTGGCTGCCAAGATAACATCACAGACTTCGGGTGGAATATCAAAAGTAGTCAACTGTCTCCATGCGTGGAGGCAGAGATTGGACAGGTTTGGGTGGAGAAACGTCCCCCGTTGCTGCGACAGAATATCTGCCCGAAAAGGCAGTCTGAGTGGAGGATCAATGGCCATACTCCATAGCCATGGATACCATACTCTCTGTGCCCAGTCCAGAGCCACCAAGATGACTTGGGGCCGGTCATTCCTGTCAACACAAGGACAGTGCGCGCTCTACGGGCATCTAGAATGCAAAAACCCAACACTCGCAAGATAATGTAATTTATGCATTGTGATGATATGTTATTGTTTAATCTTTTGCATTGCAGAATTCCATCGAAAAGATTCATTTTTAAGGTGCTTATAAATACTGTACATTTGCAATGTATTGCTGCAGACATTCAGAGTGTGTTAGGGTGTGGTCCCTTTCCAGGGCCTTCTAGAGACTTTCCCTGCAACATGCCTGGGCGTGGTTTTAGGCTGGGCCAAGACTCTATAAAAGAGAGTCAGCCCAACTTCCAGTACTCACTATTCAGAGGTCCCGGTGCAGAACAGCACCTTCTTCCTGAGCTCCTGTCCCAGCAACCTATTTGGATTTTCCAGTCTTCTGCACTCATCTCTCATTGGTGATCACTGTTTCCAGGCGGTAAGACGGTGTTTGGACATTTCCCAACACCGTAATTGAGACTTTTCATATTCTTGATTTTAATTCTTAAATGAATAACAGATTACTTGTGTGCTGCCGTTTTTTGACATTTGTATGGTGGTTTGCAAATAGGCAGGACGTGCAATTTATTCCATAAAGATGTGACTTCGTTATTACATTGTTGTTCATTGCGCGCTGATATTTCTTGACATTTACATGATGTTTTACGAGTTGGCAAGACGTGCAACTCGTTTCATGAGCATTTAACTTTGTTGTTCCTTGCGCGCTACCATTTTCTGGCATTTACATGGTGGCATTCGAGTCGGCAAGACGCGCAATTCTTTCCTCGTGTATAAATAATGTAAATTACTGTGCGCTACTATTCTAAGATATTTCCTTGGTAGCATTTCAAGTTGACACGTTGCGTTATTTATTCCTTGAATCTACGTTGTGTGATTTCATGGTGCACAATCCTATATGGTGTTTAATACTCATATAAAAATCTGCAATGTGCGCAATTCACTTCCCAATGTTTTTTCTGAGATGAACACAACAATACCAGAGTTCTAGATGTAATGCTGTGTGTTCCTGATATATATTCTTAAAAGGAGATTCATATGGTTGTTTAGAAATTGCTCAGAGTGTTTCCTGATTCTCATGCTAAAGAAAGTACTTGAATCTGAAAGTCCTATTTAACTTTTCCTGTTTACTCCTCAGGCATTCAGTCATCTAAAGCCTAGTCAGTTTTAGGACTATTCTAGGGTTGTTCATGTTTTTCGGAAAAGACGAAGCTTAGAGTTGTAGCATGGTACTGATTTCATGAGATGTAATTTTGATGTTGTGTTTTAACCTTTTGCTTCCTACAGGTCTCCTTCCCAGCTGTTCCCGTCCTAATCCCCTTTTCCCCACTTGGACTCTCTTAGACTCTGTGATAAATCTAATCAGAGTATTGGAGCTGTCTTGTGGTGGAAGTGTTGGGAACGTGCACAGACCCCGAGGATCTGGTGACTGACAATTCCTGATCTTCTTGAGAACTCCGGGCAGAAGTGGTATAGGCGAAAAAGCGTATAGGAGGCCTGAGTTCCACAGAAGATGAAAAGTATCTCTGAGCGACTGCCTTGGAAACTCCAACACGCAGAACAGCTAACATTGCGTGTTCTCTGCTGAGGTAAACAGATCTAACCAAGGCTCTCCCCACTGGTGAAAGACCTTGCGCCACCTTCAGATGGAGACACCATTTGTGATCGGCTGTGCATCGACAGCTGAGTTTGTCTGCTCTGGCATTGAGAGAACCGTCCAGATGTTGAACCACCAGGGTAATGCTCTGATGTTCCAGCCATGTCCAGAGGCATAGTGCTTCCTTACAAAGGGCCCTGGACCCTACTCTGCCCTGTTTGTTGCAGTACCACATGGCGGTAGTATTGTCCGTGAACACCTGCACTACTTTCCCCTTGAGAGAGGGAAGCAATGCTTTCAACGCAAACCTGACTGCCCGGAGCACCAGAAGATTGATATGGAGCCCAGACTCTGCCGTAGATCAGAGGCCTCTGATCTCGGCCTCTCACATGTGGCTGCCCCAACTCAGAAGCGATGCATCTGTCACTATAGATAGATATGGCTGGGCAAGGGAGAGGGACCCAATGTGGATTCAAAAGCCACCACAGCAGGTCTTTCACAGCCCCCTCCGAGATCTGGGCCATGTCGGAGAGATTCCCCTAATGCTACACCCACTGTAAGTTGACGTCCCACTGCAGAGCCCGCATATGCCACTAGCAGGATGCAGGAAAGCAGCCTCAGAGTCAGTCTCACCGAAACCCAAGACAGAGGCTGAAAGATCAGAATCATAGTCTGAATATCTTGGACTCACTTTTCGGGAGGATAAGCCCGAAACCAAACTGTGTCCAGAACGGCTCAGATGAAAGGGAGCATCTGAGAGGGAGTTAGGTGTGACTTCGGCACATTGATAGTGAACCCCAGTGTGTGCAGGAGGCTCGCCGTAGTCTGAAGGTGGGAAACGACTCTCTGGGGCGAGTCCACCTTCAACAGCCAGTCATCAAGGGAGGGAAAGACTGAGACCCCTAACCTGCGCAGATGAGTTGCAACCACCGACATCACTTTCGTGAACACCAGTGGGAGCACAGTAAACTGATAGTGCTTGTGACCTACCACGAATCGTAAGTAAAGTCTGTGGGTAGGCAGGATAGGAATGTGTAAATAAGCATCCTGCAAGTCCAACGCTACAATCCAGTCTCCTGGGTCTAAGGCAGACAGAACCTGAGCCATCGTGAGCATTTTGAATTTCTCCTTCTTGAGGAAGTAGTTGAGGTCCCGAAGGTCTAGGACAGGACGTAAGCCCTTGTTCTTTTTCGGCACCAGAAAGTAGTAGGAATAACAACCACAACCTACTTCTGGCACAGGAACCTTCTCTATAGCTCCCTTGGCCAAGAGAGCCGCGAATTCCTGGCGGAGAAGTGCCAAATGATCCTCCGGAAGGTGGCAGAATGAAGGAGGCTTGGCCGGTGGGGCAGATTCGAAAGGGAGGGAATAGCCCTTTCGAACTATCTGCAAAACCCACCTGTCCGTAGTGATGGATTCCCAGTGGGGCAGGTGATGGAGAATCCTACCGCCAACTGGATTGGAGTGAGGGGACGGACTAGGAGGGCTTGGAGCGTGCAGCGGGGGCAGGGGTGGACAGGGCAGACCTCTGGGTCCCTTTCCCACGCGGAATTTTGCGTCCCCGGTTACGCAGCGGCTGAACAGCATGAGTGCACGGTGCCTGGGAGGGGAACACGACAGGAAGCCCCTTCCATGGCCACAAAAAGGGCAAAAGGCGGACTGCTGGGGGCAAAGGGCAGAAATACCAAAGGACCAAGCCGTAAGCTAGGAGTTCTTGAATCTCTCCAAGGCGGAGTCTGCCTTTTCAAAGAGACGGGAGCCATCAAAGGGGATGTCGATGAGAGATTGTTGGACATCCCCTGAAAAACCAGAAATATGCAACAAGGCATAGCGTCTTAAGGCCACCGTCTTAGCAAACGATTTGCCCAGAGATTTGGTTGTGTCCATCCCACATTGGATTGTGAACTTTGCTGCATCTCTCCCATCGTTGACAGCTTGGGAGATGATAGCATGGGCCTCCTCCAATATCTACGGAAGAACTTGCGCAACCGTGTTCCCACAGAGAGTGGGGATAGCGGCCCAAAAGGCATGGGGTGTTCACAGACCGCAGCGCGAGACTTGAGGAGGAAAACATATTCTTCCCAAATTGCTCCAGCCTTTTTGATTCCCCATCCGGTGGTGTGGAAGGAAACGGGCCTGAGGAAGAGAAAGCCTGGATGACAAGACTCTCGGGCATGGGGTGTTGGGACAGACATGTAGGGTCGTCCGGGGTGGGCTGATGGTGGCGTGCAATAGTCCTATTCACAGGAGCCCGTGTTTGGTTTGGACCAAGTACTCAAAAGGACATCGGTGAGGTCTTCATTAAATGGCAAAAGGGGCTCAGATGTGGAAGCACCTCCGTCAGGAGATTGTACCTGACCTCTACAGTAGGTAACACGAGGCCAAGGACTTCAGCCGCCCTACTGACCACTGTAGCATGCTGCCTCCGCCGTAGCCACGGTAAGAGGAGACAGCATGCCAGAGTCTGGAGAAGAATCCAGTCCACTGGCCTCACCAAATTACTTTGCCCAGTCCAAAGATGGGTCATCCTGGTATTCATAAGGGCCCATGGACCCCCTCGAATCCTTCCCCGAATTCATACCCATAAGTAAAACGGTCCAAATCAGACCTGGGGTGAGTAGGCCCCATCGAGGACAGAGGCAGCACTGCTCCGACTCCAAGTCTTCAGGAATAAGGATCGGGTCGACGTCGACAGTGGGCACTACTGACGTCAGGAGCGTCGACAATCGAACCGGCGCAGGGGAAGGTCTCAGTGGTACAATCGGCGTTTGTGTGTATCAGCAAGCGGATCCGGATGGGACCTCGGTGGCCGGAGCTGAAGCCGCCGGTGCCAAACCAGAAGACCCCTCGACCGAACGCCTTTGGGCCCGAAGGCGCCATGTCAGGGTCGGCCCGCCCAAAAATGAGGCACATGGCCTCATAAAACTTTTAGTTGGGTGGGGGGTCGCTCTGGCTCCCAGAAAATCCGGGGAAAGGCGGAGTGGACCCAGAAGCAGATTCCAAAGACAGAGGCCTCGAGCGTTGGATCAGCCGAGTGACGGGGTGAAGTCAAAGGGCGGTGGGACCTCTTTGACTTATTCTTACCTGTACCCGAATTTGGGGAAAGAAGAATGGTGGTGGCTCCGCGAACTATCGAGACCTTCCTCTCGAGCTAGACTGGGACCTACGCGGAGTTGAGCGCTGGGTCGACATGAGCTTGAGAGACCGCTCCCTCAAGACCTTCGTGTGCATGGTCCGACACTTGGAGCACGACTTTGGGTCATGGTCGCGCTCCAGGCACCACAAACAAACCCAATGTGGATCCGTCACAGACATCATGCAGCTTGAAGAACAAGTTACTTACCTTCGGTAACGCTTTTTCTGGTGGATACACTAGCTACCTGTGGATTCCTCACCCTATGAATTCGTCCCTGCGCCAGTATCCGACGGAAAGTCTTCTTCCTAGCTGTCCACGTCGACGAGGACGTCATAATGACACGGCTCCACGTGACTCCGTCTGACGTCACCGTGACAATAAGAGGTCCTCGTCGGCGTACTGACGTCACTTTCACCCCATTTTTTAACGTGCCTTTGAGGCAAACAGGTGAGAACCGACCCATAAAAAACGTAAAGAAAAATACATATACACAAGAACACTTCCCATAATTGCATATATTCACATTAAATATAAATATCAGATTACACACATATATACATAAATATATATAAACTTTTACAAGATATCTGTGCAATCAGGCAGGCAACGGGGAGGCGGGAGGGACCGTGAGGAATCCACAGGTAGCTAGTGTATCCACCAGAAAAAGCGTTACCGAAGGTAAGTAACTTGTTCTTCTGATGGATACAACTACCTGTGGATTCCTCACCTTATTAATAGAGTCCCAAAGCTGTACCGCACTCGGTGATGGGTGCCCGCCTGATTACACCAAGAAATCCTGCAATACCGAGCGTGCAAAATGGCCGTCCCTCCTCACCTCAGAATCCAAACAGTAATGTTTTGTGAAGGTATGGAGGGACTCCCAAGTTGCCGCCTTACAAATGTCCACTAATGGAACCCTTCTTGCTAGGGCCGAAGTGGCCGACTAGTGGAATGGGCCCTGATACCCTCAGGGGGAACTTTCTTTGCCAGTTAGTAACAAACTTTTATACAAAGGATGACCCACCTGGAGATAGTTCGTTTCTGGACCGCTCTGCCCTTCCGCTGTCCAACATACCCCACGAACAGCTGATCATCCAGACAAAAGTCTTTTGTTCTCTCCAAGTAGAAACTAAGAGCCCTTTTAGGGTCCAATCGATGGAGTCTCTCAATCTTTAAAGGGGTGTGGAGGAGGGTAGAAAGAGGGAAGGGTAATAGTCTGTCCCATATGAAAAGGAGTGACAACTTTCTGTAGAAATGCTGCCCTGGTTTTCAGCACCACTTTATCAGGGAAAAACATGGTAAAGGGGGGTTTAATGAAAGGGCTTGAAGCTTCCCAACCCTTCTAGCAGAGGTAATTGCAATCAAGAAAACAGTCTTTAGGACTAAGGGGGTTATTCCAACTTTGGAGGAGGTGGTAATCCGTCCCAAAAGTGACGGTAAAGTGACGGATTTACCACCAGCCGTATTACGAGTCCATTATATCCTATGGAACTTGTAATACGGCTGGTGGTATAACCGTCACTTTTGGGACGGATTACCACCTCCTCCAAAGTTGGAATAACCCCCTAAGTATCTTAACGGGCATGAATGCATGGGCTCGAAAGGCGAACCTCGTATCTAAACAGGGTCCCTGAGCTAGATACAGAGAGTAACACACAGGGAAGCAATACTATGAGTATAACGTAGTTTACTCTCCATTAACATAGCAAACATAGGAATGGAAATCTTAAATTCAAATATACAACATACAATATATTTCAATTTAGATATTTATTATAGCTAATTAAACATTCAGTTCGCACATAATATAATCAACATAGAATCAACCAAAAAAATATATAATACAACCCCCTACCCTAAATGAAACATACATATATGAAAATATAAATAACATAACAGTAAATACGCAAAAATAAACAAATAACACAGAACCAATAAAATCACAAAATAGTATACATACAAAATTACAACCGCCTCATACATGAGAGGATATTTAAACAGCACAATAAAGTTACTGCTTTGATGCTACAATTATGCGTTGTAGTTTGGATTGTATAAAATTCAACATAACAGCCAATTCTAGGTTATAATTTCCTGATTCAAATTCTCGTGTTACAGGCCTGATGGTAGCCAATCCTGGTCAGGGCTTCAAATTTGCCAATTTCAAACACTTCATGCCAATGTTCAAGACATGCCAATTTACAAGCCAACGCGCGTTTCAGTGAGTGAAGAAAAATATAAATACACCTTCATCAGGACTTTATGATTCAGTATAATTGGCATACGTACATCTTGTAACCTGCCTTAGATATGAAAGAACTTAGATATCCCTTACAGGCTGGATTAAACACTCTCAAACTTCAAATTTGTAGTCCAAAATGAAGGACTAACACATGGATATAGCTAAATGAAGCTATGCTTTCTCACTCTACAAGTTCACATGGTTTAAAAAACGTAATCCACAGGGCAAACCCACAAGGATACCAAACTGGTAGGGAACAACTTGCCAACAGTATCAGCAGGATCCAGGACATATGACCAGCACGATGATCTCTCGAGGAGCAATCAGAAATGTCAAAACCAGATTTAAATCCCACTGAGGCATGTGAAAGGGCGTGGGAGGAAACTTATTAACTAATCCCTTAATGAACCTATTTACAATCGGAGATTTGAATAAAGAAGGCTGGTCCGGAAGGCAAAGAAAAGCCGACAGAGCCGCTAAATAGCCTTTAACTGTAGCTACCGTACAGCCTTTCTTTGCTAAATCAAGTGCAAACAAAAGAACATCTGAAAGGTGGGCCTTTAAGGGATCTTTTTGATTCTCTCCGCACCAAACCACAAATTTTGTCCACTTACCGGCATAAATGGATTTAGTGGAGTGTCACCTGGACGATAGAATAACATCCACTACATCCGGTGGGAGAGAAAAGGAACTCAGGTTGCCCCGTTCAATCTCCAGGCATGAAGGTGCAGACTCTGGAGGTGGGGGTGTAGAACCTGCCCCTGCGACTGTGAGAGGAGGTCTGCCCTGAGCGGGAGACGGAGCGGAGGGCACTGAGAGAGTTGAAGAAGGTCTGTGTACCACACCCTTCTCGGCCAGTCCGGTGCAACCAAGATGACTTGGGCCTGGTCTTGATGAACCTTCCTTAGAACCCGAGGAATTAAGGGTATGGGGGGAAATGCGTAAAGCATCTGGCCGCTCCAGGACATCTGAAACGCGCCCCCCAACGCTCCTTGCAACGGATACTGGAGACTGCAGAACAACGGACAGTGCGCGTTCTCCCGAGTGGCGAAAAGATCCACCTGAGGTGAACCCCACATCCCGAAGATGTAGAGGACCAGGTCCAGATGGAGACGCCACTCGTGATCTACTGAGTAGTGACGACAGACCGTCCGCACGCACATTCAGAACTCCGGCCAAATGATTTGCTATTAAGCAAATCTGATGGTCCTGAACCCAGGACCAGAGTCGCAGAGCTTCTCTGCAGAGAAGGTACGACCCTACCCCTCCCTGCTTGTTTATGTACCACATCGCAGTAGTGTTGTCTGTCAGGACCTGAATTGACTGACCGCGAAGGGAAGGGAGGAAGGCCTTGAGCGCCAAACGTATTGCCCGCAACTCCAACAGATTGATGTGCAACATCTGTTCTGCTGGAGACCAATAACCCTTGATCTCCAGGTCCCCCAGATGAGCTCCCCACCCTAGAGTGGAAGCATCCGATACCACTGTGGTCACCGGCGGTGGTAGTGAAAACGGTTTTCCTTGGGAAAGGTTGCCGTCCACCGTCCACCAATGAAGATCTGCAGCAGTGTCCCTGGAGATCCTTATCGAATCCCCGAGATCTCTTTTGTGCTGGAACCACTGCCTGCGGAGGCACCACTAAAGAACCCTCATATGCCAGAGTACGTGAGTGACCAACAGAATGCAAAAAGCAAACAGACCTAGCAGGCGTAAGACTTTGAGGACTGGAACAGCAGTCCCATTCTGAAACATTGGAATCAGCGCCTGAATGTCCCGAACCCGCTGAGGCGGGGGGTAGGCCCGAAACAATGTTGTGTCCAGTACTGCCCCTATGAACAGGAAGCGTTGAGAGGGCTCCAGGTGAGATTTGGGTACGTTTACCGAAAAGCCCAGATGGAACAACAACTGGGTTGTCATCCGCAGATGAGACAGCACAAGATCTGGAGACTTGGCTTTGATTAACCAATCGTCCAGGCAGGGAAATACCGCTACACCCTTCCTTCTGAGGTGTGCTGCAACCACTGCCATCACCTTCGTAATACTCGAGGTGCTGAAGTAAGTCCAAACGGAAGGACCGCAAACTGGTAGTGTTGCGACCCCACCACAAACCGGAGATACTTCCTGTGCGACTTGAGTATCGGAATTTGAAAGTACGCATCCTGCAAGTCGACAGACACCATCCAGTCTCCTTCGTTCAACGCCAATAGCACCTGCGCTAGGGTCAGCATTTTGAATTTCTCCTGTTTGAGGAACAAATTCAAAATCCTTAAGTCCAGGATCGGTCTTAGACGACCGTCCGCTTTGGGAATCAGGAAATATCTCGAATAACAACCCTGACCCCTTTCCTGCAACGGCACCAACTCTATTGCGCCCTTTGATAACATGGCCAGAACCTCCTGTTGTAACAACAGAAGATGGTCTTCTGAACAAAATGAAGGACGGGGAGGAAAGGGAGGAGGGGACTCCTGAAAGGGGAGAGCATATCCTTTTTCCACAATCTTTAACACCAAAGAGTCCGTTGTTATCGACTCCCACTTGCGGAGAAAAAGGCTCAGCCTTCCCCCTACAGGAGAGGTATGAAAGATAAAGTGGGGAAAACTAGGGCTGCTTCTACTGTTGTCCACCAGAGGAAGAGGATGATGATGAAGGCTGCTGGACTGCCCCTCTAGCTCTACCCCTACCCCGCCCTCTAAAGGAACGATAGGGTGGATTGGCAGGTTGTTGGGCCAAGTACTGGGGCCTCCGAAAGGCAGAACCACGTGCAAACCCCCTGAATCTGCGAAAAGGTCTATAAGAAGTAGCAGTGGTAGTCTGTAAGCCTAAAGACTTAGCTGTTGCCCGACTTTCTTTAAACCTCTCAAGAGCAGAATCTGCCTTTTCTCTAAACAACTTCTCACCATCGAATGGTAGATCCAACAAGGTGGTTTGAACGTCCGAGGAAAACCCAGAGGACCTCAACCAGGCATGCCTCCTAGTAGCCACAGATTCCCCATGGCCCTGGCTACCGAATCCGTAGTGTCCAGGCCAGACTGTATAATCTATTGTGCAGCCGCCTGCGCATCCGAAAAAAGAGACCCAAAGGACCTCTGTACCTCCTGCGGTAGATCTCTGACCATCTCCTTTGCAGAGTCCATAAGGGTGTTGACATACCTGCCCAGCACACAGGTAGAATTTGCAGCCTTGAGCGCCATGCTACACGATGAAAAGATCTTCTTAGAAGACTGCTCCATCCTCTTGGACTCCCTATCAGTTGGGACCACAGGGAATGTTCCAGGAGCAGACTTCGCGGAGCAAGAAAACCCAGATCCCTGGGTGCGCTATTGCCCTGTTCACTGCTGGAGTCGTAACCGGCTTCCTCCATATGTCCAGAATGGGCTCAGTCAGCACCTCGTTGAAGGGCAGTAAAGGATCGGTAGTGGACGTAGAGGGGTGCAACACCTCAGTCAGCAGGTTGGTTTTCACCTCCGCCACAGACAAGGGCAAGTCCAGAAACTCTGCTGCTTTCCTGATCACTGTATGAAAGGATGCTGCCTCCTCTGTAAACTCACCCGGAGATGCAATGTCCCACTCCGGGGAAGTATCCAAGCCGCTTGCAGACCCCAAACCTTGGTACTCCTCGAAAGGCCCAATCTCACCCTCTTCTAACTGCCTGTACTCTTCCTCCTCCAGGAGTCGTAATGCCTTTCTTCGAGACCTAAGGCGTGTTTCCAAAGTCGGCATCGATAACAAATCCACCGACGCCGAAGACTTCGAATCCCGGTAGGGCACAGGAAGAGATGGATGACTCCTAGAATCACCCGGCGCCGGCGTCGACACGGACTCCAATGACATCTTCTGCAGAGTCGGCTGGCATGAAGGCGATGGGGCCGGCCGGGAAGGAGACATCATAGACGTCGAATGACGTGGCGATGGCGTCGGCTGACATGATGATGGAGCCACACACCCAGCTGGTGAAGATCTTCCACAAGGAGACAACCTCAGCAGGGCAAAACGGCATAAACGGAACCACCTTATCCGGCGCCGGAGAGCCCAAGTCAAACGCCAATGGCCCGTGGGACCCACCGGTGCGCCAGCAGGAGCCATGGACTGGAAAACGGCATACATTGCATTAAAAAATTCTGCCGGATCCGCTCCTGGTGCCGGGATAGCAGGATATTGAAGAGTAGAGGACTGTCCTTGAGCCTGCTGCACATCAGGCTCCTGCGACGCCGGTGAAAACTGAGGGCTATGATGAGTCACCTCATAGACCGACGGCGCCGGAGATATCTCCGGACTCCTGGGCTGAGGTGTCACTGTAGGGCTCATCTCCCATGTCTTTTGGCGTCGAGAAGACGGAGACCTCAACCTCGATCGGCTCCGCTGAGACCGGTGCCGAGAGTCATGACGGCGTTGAGAATCATGGTGACGCCGCTTCTTATGCTTCTTTGGTGACGCATGGGAGGAATCTCTCTTATGGCCCTTCTTTTTGGCTTTCGCCATGAAAAGCTTAGCCTCTCGCTCTTTTAGAGCCTTAGGGTTCATACTCTGGCACGACTTACACCCTTTGATGTCGTGCTCAGAGCTAAGGCACCAGATACAATCCAAATGTGGATCGGTCACTGACATCCGACCTCCACATTCCTTACAGGGCTTAAAACCGGACTTCTTTGGGGGAGACATTGTAACCACCAAAAACGCAACAGTAATCAACGAGCCAGGAAGAAAAACCGTTGCCGTCGAAGGCACAGAAAAAAGGAAAACTGACGTCAGTGCGCCGACGAGGACCTCTTATTGGCACGGTGACGTCAGACGGAGTCACGTGGAGCCGTGCCATTATGACGTCCTCGTGGACAGCTAGGAAGAAGTCTTTCCGTCGGATGCTGGCGCAAGGACAAATTCATAAGGTGAGGAATCCACAGGTAGTTGTATCCATCAGAAACCGGTGTTCAGGGGCATCCTCAACGCACCAAAAACACTTACGAAAAAGTTGACAAAAGGATCGAAGTCGGTCAAAAATAGACCAGTGTCGCTCTCTGTGGATCAGCGGGTGGCGCAGAAAGAAAAGAACTAACGACACTGCACTGTGTCGGGGTCTACGTACTACTCCCGACATCATCATGGCAACTAAGATGCCAACAATGCCCGCTGAGTAGACGGACGCCACCTACCGATGTGCAAGGATATTGCTCAGAGAAAAATCTCCGGATCCAGTCCGACGCCTGGGGGAAATTCTACAGTAAAGAATCTGCAACTAGAAGTCTACATCAGATTGCTTTTGTACCAAGCTGCCAGAGTTAGGCACAGGTTAATTTAATTACTTTTTGTGGTTCACCCTGACAAGGTTTGCGGCTGCTGCTAGAGTAGAGTTTCATCCCACCTCAACTAACAACACAGTTCCTCATATTGTTACTCTGTGGTAGGAGCCAGTACATGTGTTTGTGCAATACCATCCAGGGATTAGTGTAACTCAGAACCCCAGATAAATAATATGACGCCATAGTTGACCCCTTTTTAAATTCTCCTTAATTTATCATTGCCTATTTTTCTTACTTTTCCAAATGTAAGTTCTCCCACCTCCGTTTTTACTATAATGGCGATGGAGCAGCTTAAGACTGATTAACTCAGAAAGGCTGAGATGCAGAAGCTCTGCAAGGAGAGGGAGCTGAATGCATGGAATGTTAGTTACTAGGCCCATTCATGTATGTACTGCGTGTGGCCACTGGTGCTGGTTATCAGCCCAATCAATGCATATGCTTTGTGGAGTAACTGACTTTAATTTCTAGGCCCACTGAGGGATGCACTTAGTAGAGCCAGTGATTCCTATTAGTGGCTACATTTATTTACGTACTACGTCAAGCCACTTAGGCCTTCGATACCTCGATGCATGCAATATGTTGAGCCACTGACGCTTTATAGTGAACCAATGTAAACATTTAGTGTCTGGGGAAACTGACACCATTTAATAAGCTGATTGATAGTGCACTGCATGGGCCCACTAAAGTCCTGTCCGTTTTGAGCATGCACTGTCTTAGGCCACTGTTGCTTGTCACTTAAGCTATTAATGCAAGTACTGTCTGGGATAACAAGAGCAGTAACTGTGCAATGTAGCTTAATGCCCTAATTGCAGTGTCTAGAATCATTAGCTTTATATGTCTGGCTGACACTCAACTTCTTTTTAAGCCACTTATCTGTCTGACAGAGAATACCAACAATAGGCTGAAAGGGGCTAAAGATCAGTCACACGTTGCCATCAGCAGGTTATAAGTACCATTCACATTTTCCTAAGCCCACATTAAAGCCATTGTTTTTTTAACTTCATTACATATGGAGTGATTCCTCTTTAGGAGCCCACATGAGGAGTATGAATGTGTCTTCCAAAGAAATGCATGGGTGATGATGTGCCAATATGCTGCAGCAGAGGTCTAGCTGAAGGCATCACAGGTACCACAGGGTATTGCGGCAGCTACCTGGACTGGTACAACTTCAGAGTCCTTCATAAGGCCGGTAGTGAAGCATCTATCATTGAGGAGATATTACTGGCTGTGACGGCCCCAGTGACATTTCTGAAGCATTTATAAGGCTGTATGAGATTATCTGTATGGGAGTACAGTAACATCATCTAAAAATGTAATTCTGTGATACTGATTTAATAGCAGAGTAGATCCTATCTTTACAATGTCACTGTCCTTGCCACTTACAGCTCTACAAAAATATATTTTTACGTAAGCATGTGGCCCTAGATACGTACCAATGATCGAGAAAATATATATTTTGCACATTTTTAGGAAGAAATGTTTCACAACAGACCAACACTCGATTTTCTAACAGAGATCTTTAGTTTAAATTTTTCAAAAACAAACTCGCAATAAGGAGAGTTACTCTTCCATACTCCTATCTAACAAACCTGTGCACACAAGTCACATGTTTGGTTCCTTATTAATACTACATTAGTGTAAAGGTCTGCTGAATCACCCTGAAAATAGGATACATAAATGACAATAACTCAAACACCCGTTATTTGCTGAAAAAATGTTTTATTTTGAGTTTTTTTTTTTTTTAAGAACATTGGATGCAAATCTACAAGTTCTCCACAGCTGCTGCAAATGCAATAAAAAGAAAAAGATTAAATATAAATTAGTTTCTCCAAATTGCTGAGCACTAAGCTTCTGACCATGATTAAAAAAAGCAATCACTGTTGGGCCTGAACACAACATTATGTCATGTGTAGTCCTTAGATTCGTTATGCAGAACATTTAAATAGTTTGAAAAATTGTAATATAGTGGCCACATGTCTAGTACAATAAATTATTTCGACGTGCTGTGGCATAGGCCCTCTGTTCATACCATTAGAATCTACTACAGCAGTATGTAATCAAACATGCAGCTGAAGTAGTTCAAAATTAATACATAGTGTTATCTTTTGGAGATAAGATGCCATTATTCCATGCACAAAAGCAGGAATAAATGACATTAAAGAGCAGTGAGTAAAACACAACAGCCCCACATGTCCTGCAAATGTTTAATGAAATGAAATAAAATAATTATTGCTCTTTTGCTATGTGTGAAACTACATTTGCTGAGTTGAGTTTCCATTCCAAGTGTTGTTTTCATCGTCATCATCCTGAGTCTTTAATCTATATACTTTGCCTTCTTTTTTGAACTCTTCACCGCGCTTTTCCAGCACTCTTTTCCTGACCGATTCTCTAGAACAAAAAAAATAACAGAAAATGTAAATGAAGCATATTTCTGAGTAACAAAACATCAAATGCCCCACCTGAAATAGTCAATGCAGCAACAACTTTTTAATACGGGCCATTGAGAGAAATTATGGTGGCTTAGTTTACTAAATTTCACCATAATTGCCATATTCACTTGATCATTATCCAGAAGATAATTTTTTTCAAAAAAGATGATACCATCCAAATTGATTGGGACACTTGCTGCCTGAAAGATAGCGCTCGACAGGTGTAGCATTACAAAAATAACATAGCTGGGATTTAAGGGTATGCCTAGATGTGGGCCCACAGCACGCTCTTTTAAATACTCTAGCTGTAACTCACTGAAAAGGTCCAAATGTAAGAAATCGGTTTATTATTTGAGAGGGGGTGGAAGCCCCACTCAAATAATGAACACAATCCATGACAGGGTGAACCACAAAATTCAGTAAATTTGTGTGTGCTCAACTCTGGTAGCTGGCTACAAAGAAGGCAGGCCTAATTTAGAGGTGAAGTATAAGATATATATGCAGCACATAAACAATAATAAGGTGAAGACACAGCATAAGAAAAATCTCAAACCCAATTCAGAAACACTGAACAATTTTTCCTAAATAAAATGACACATAAAATGACACCAAACAACAAAAATCCAATCAGTAGAACCGGAGTGACAATTGTTTTTTAAAAAGTTTTAAGTAAAAATAGCACCGCTCTTAGTTATCTGGTCTCTCTAGATAGGAGGAAAGCCACAAGGCAGGTCGACCTCAATAGAGTGCAGGTCTGATACTGGGACCTAGATAATTCCACTAAGGGCGTTATCTTCTCCAGTCTGGCACAAAGTGTGCAGTTTGCGTTGGTGGGGGCTGCAAGGAGGAGGCTGTTGCCACAAGAGGCAAACTAAGTGTTGTGGAAGGTCGTTGCTGTAGAATGCAGAGCCGATCATCACTGGGGCTTCGCATGGGTTTTGTGTTTTTCGTTTTTTTGTTTTTAAAATGGGAAAATATTTTAGGAGATTGTCCGCCTATAGGTTACTTAGCTGTGGGTTAGGGAGATCACTGAAATGTGTCTCTGTGGGCCTTAGCTAGAAATCTCCCTCTCCCGAAAGGCCTGGTGCATGGATACTCACCTTCGGTAATGCTCTTTCTGGTGGATACTCTATCTACTCATAGATTCCTCACCTTAAAATACTCCCCATGTGCCAAACTGGATATGGAAACTTTTTCCATTAATGATTCTGCGCTTGTAGGTGACATGTACAGCTCAGTCACATATTGTGACACTCCTGCACACTGAGATCAGTTTCCAGCATATCTCTTTAGGAGCCGCTAGATGCAGAGGGTGATTAATCGTTGGTACTAGAATGCCAATCCCTATCTTAGGACTGGAGGAAATGCAGCCACTACACAGAACAGGAGGTGAAAGGACAATGAGGAATCTGTGGCTAGAGTACCCACCAGAAAGAGCACTTCAAAAGGCAAGTAAGTTGTTCTTTCGTTGGATACTTTTTACTACCAATTACGCACCTTAGAATAGATACTAAAGCAGTACCTCTGGATAGAAGGTTTGTGGAGTGGACTCAGACTAAAACGTCATGAAGGACCAAGAAACCTTATGTCCATCCTGCCACACCTGGCTATCAAGGCAGTAGTACTTCATATATATGCACACTCATGCCCATGCTGCAGCCAGGCAGCTACGAAGGACAGGCATTCTGTTTGCCAGTGTAGCAGTAGCAGCCCTTGCCCCGATGGAATGGACTCTCTGGTGGCTGCCTTTGGCCTCTGAGTAGCAAACTCTTGATGCTGAAGACAATTCACCCCAACAGGTTTCTCTTCTACAGTCTTCTTTACTCCAGAGAGCCCCACCAAAAGCTTATCTTCCACACAGTGTTCCTTGGTATGATCATGTAAAATCTGAAGGCCCTTTCTGGATCCAGTCAGAGGAGCAAAGAACACAGACAGGGCATGGCTTGCTCAACGGGAAAAAGGGGTCACTATTTTTGGAAACAATGCCACAAGAGTCTCCAACACCAACTCGTTAGAGAAAAAACTGGGTCTATATCCGTTGCACTGAAAATGAGTGGATTCATGCCACGAACTGACGTAATCACAGTGAGGAAAACGGTCTATACAGTCAAGAGACACAATGTGCAACTATACGTCGGCTCGAAGGGCATGGATATGAAAAACATTAAGACCAAATTAAGGTTGCACTGTGGTGTTGCAAACATTTTGGGAGGAAACGGGTGTCAAACCTTCTATAAACCTCACTACAACAGGTGATTTAAACAAGAAAATATGGTTCGGCAAATGTAGAAAGGCAGAAAGGGCCAACAAATATCCTTTAATAGAGCACTTTGGAAGGCCTTGGTAAGCCTAAGATAAAACGAACAAAAGAACATCCAACAGCTTGTCTTGTAAAGGGTCAGTCTTGCCGATACCAAAGCAGGGTACAATTGTGTCCCAGCATCTAGCATAAATGGACTTAATGGAAGGGCATATAGTAGAAAACTGGCTTTTTATGCAGTGGATCAATGTAAGGGCACACCATGCAAAAAGTCCGGACGACCCCATTATGTTTACAGGGCTTACTTTAATAATCCCAGGTGCTCTATTTGTGGTAGTGTGGTCAAGCAGTTTAGGCTTATCAGAGGGGTGTTAAGAATTTGTTAAACACACAGGGTCAATAAATGGTACACCCACTCAATAAGAAAGAGATCAATTTATAAAAACAACACAGATTTTTATATAATTTTAGACACCGAGATCATCAGAATCAGGAAAGTACTTTGGGAGATATTGATTTTAGAATGAAAGTAAAAATACTTTGAATAAGGTTGTGAGACTGGAGCCTCGAACACTACAATGTAAACCTCTGGGAAGAAAAACACATGCAGCAAAACAGCACTTGCAGTCAAAGTTCAGAAGGACCCTTTGGGACTTAAGGTGCTAGTGAACCAAGGCTGAAAGTGCCACCAGTAGTTTAGGTTTCTCTGCCCTGGAGTGTTGGGGTGCAGAGGCGCTGGTCGGGATAATAGCCTCAAGCGATACACTGGTAAGAGTAAAGGGACCTGAAAAAACAGAAGCTGCAATTGAGGACTTTGGGAGAAGTCTGGCTGAACCCAAAGGTGACCTCAGTTTGTGGAGACCCTTGGCCAAGGGGACGCACTCAGGAGCCGTGAACCCAGGCTGTGAGGCACGGGTGCAATGGTGCTTGCTGAAGGCTCGCACAATTGTCGGTAGATCTGCAGTGGGAGGAAATCCAAAATAGTAGGGCCGCTCTGGTCGTGGATCTCGTCTGTCCTGAAGTTCTGCAACGTGCAGGTGAGTTTTGAAGGTGACAGTGTCCAGACTGGATGAAGAACAAGCCTTGGCAGGTGCAAGTGCCCGAGTACTCAGGATACTGGTGCAGGGAGCATCCTGGAGGGTTTAGCATCTCGAAACTGGGCAGAGAGATAGGGCTGACCTCCTAGAGCCCCAAAAACCTGAAGTAGTGCTTCCTCAGTGGGCCCAATGGCCAATTGGTGATCTGGACAGATGTGGTTTACGCCTGCAGATGCAGGGGGATGGCTCCACCCCAAGTGAGATGCTAGATGGTTATTGAAGTGCTGGCCACACCTCCAAGTCCTGGGGAGGATGCACAGCTGCAGGATGAGTCAGGTCTTTACAAATGTTAAGGACCAAGCAGCAAGGCACGGTTTGGCACAATTTCTGTGCAGGTCCTTTAAGGTGCCCTCTGGGTGCAAGCCATAATAAATCTGATACTGGCATCAGTACTGATTTATTAAAACAAGGTGTGTGATACCAAACATCAGTATTTTCAGTGAAGCCATAATGTAGCTGGGTAACATGTAATGACCAGTTACCTGTAGATGTCCTGCAAACACTTTCCTGAACACCTGCAATGTCTAACAATGGAACTAGGCATCACAGGGGTACACCTGCATATGCAGATGTGCCCTAGCATGTAATATAATGCACTTTGCTTTAGGGCTCTAAGGACTTCTGTAGGGATGGCTTACTTATAGTGCATGCAGTGGGAGTGGCAATTGCAAACAGCAAGTGGGCAATGTTGTGTTTTCAGAATGGCTTGCACCATTTTGGACATCCTGCAATGGGAGTCTGCATGCAGTTTGGCTGTGGGTCCCCTCCGGGTGGCATACCACATCCCCCAGCCTGTAGGGCACCTCTTTAGTACCCATGCCCTGGGTATCAAGGGTACCATTTACCAGGGCCATACAAGGGTGCTAATGTCTTTGCCAATTGGGTTACAATTGAGCCTTTGTATTGTTTTTAGAGAAAGGCCACTCACACAGGGGACTGGTTAGCAGGCACCAGTGCACCTTCAGAGTCACAAACCAGCAACCAGTAGTCCAAAGGGGGGGGGGGGGAGGGGGAGGTGTACAGAAACCTGCACAAAGCCTGTTTTAGTACACATAGGGCAGCAAGAATCACATCCACTCGTTCAGGAGGCAGATCAAAAAGTCAACTTCCACCAAGCTCCATGTATGGAGGTGTGGATTGTGCAGGTTTGGATGCAGGAGACTTGCCTGCTGCTGAAACAGAAGATGCCCCTGTAGTGTAAGCTTGATTGCAGAACAGATGTGCATGCCTGGAAGTTCGATATACCACAGTCTTCTGGCCCAATCTGGAGCCACTAGGATTACTTGGACTCGGTTACACTTGATCTTTTTTTAAACTCAGGGCAGGAATGGTTAAAGTAGTCCTCTGCCCCAGTGAAGCAGTAACCCATCTCCTAGTGAGCATTCTCTCAGAAACTCCAACCCACAAAACCTTTGACATTGGGTGTTCTCGCTGATGGAGAAAAGATCTAGCTAGGGTTCTCCCAATTGTACAGTGATGCCCTGCACCTCCTTGAGATGAAGACGCTATTTGTGATCTGCTAAGTGTTGCCTGCTTAACTGATCTGCTCTGGCATTCAAGGATCGCAACCAGTGAAATGCCCTGATGCTCTAACGAACTCCAAAACCACAGCATCTCCTTGGAGAGGTCCCAGGACCCCATTTCATCCTGATTGTTGCAACACCTCATGGCAGTAGTATTATCAGGGAGAACCTGCACCAGTCTTCCTCTGATGAATGGCAGAAAAGCCTACAGCGCCACACGAATGGTCCACAACTCCAACAGATTAATGTAGAGAAGCCTCTGATCTCTACCTTCCAGCCCAGTAATGATTGTTTGTCATACCATCAGCTGTGGGACGTGAAAGAACAGAGGGCTGCCGCTGGAGTATCTGCATTCGAGCAGCAGCCACTGCTAATCGTAATCTGCATCTTCCAAAATCTGGATAGCATCCAATACCTTTCCTCATTCCTGTACCCAATGACCCTCCGATTCTATTGCACAACCTACATGTGCCACCTGGAATGGTCAATAAGGAAGATGCAGGAGGCTAAAAGGTGAAGAAGCCACATAACTGCTCTGAGATCTAAGACCGTGGCTGAAACATTGGGATCACAGCCTGAATGTCCTGGACTCATTGCAACAGAGGAAAGGCCTTGAACTTCACTGTATTCACAATAGCTACAATGAATTGCAGCCTCTGTGAAGGAGTTTGGTGCAACTTCAGCTCGTTAGTCGTGATCCTCAACGATGTCAACAGGTTTGCCATCGTCTGGAGGTAGTTTACAACTCACTGTGGCAAGCCCACCTTCAACAACTAGTCGCTGAGGAAGGGGAAATGTGGTATCCTCAACCTCCAAAAGGTATGTTGCGACCAACGCCATTGCCGGAGGGTGCCGCTATGGCTGAAGGAAAGCACTATAAACTGAAAGTGCTCCTGGCCAACCTTGAATGACAGCTAACATCTGTGTGACTGCTGGACAGCTATATGAAAATAATGATCCAGCAGCTCCAAGGACACTATTCAGTCATCCAAGTCCAGAACAGCCAAGATCTAGGCCAATGTGAGCATTCTGAATTTATCCTTCCGCAAGAAGACATTCATGAGCGGAAGGTCTGATACAGGAAAGGGGCTTTCAGCACAAGGAAATAACAGTAACCGCTCTCCTCTTTCAGATTTTGTAACCCTCTCAATAGCACCTTTGGAGAATAATAATCACACCTCCTGTAATAGAATGGAGGGGTGCACCAATGAAAGTTGGTTGATGTGAGAGGAAAAGTTGGCAGAGCAAAAAGAAAGGGAAGAGTATAGCCATGCTGAATGTATGACCCATCTGTCAGACCTGATGGATCACCAACCCTTGAGGAAATACTGAAAAATATTTTCAACCTTGTGCAGCACTAAGATTACAAATTAAACTGGTTTTGTGGCTGTTGAGAAAGCGGAAGGGGGTTTGAGAGGACAGGAGACCTTCCTGGACTGACAGCTGTCTGCCAGACCCATGTTGCCAACCTCGAAAGCACTAGGGTGACTGTTGCAGTGATTGAGGGAATTATCCCTGTCTTTTCGCCAACCACCTGGAATAGCACCTGAATTACCTGCACTGATGTGGGAACTGCTTGGCGCAGGTCACAAGACCCTGGCATCACGTTGTGGCTCTACTCTCCTTAAAATGCTCCCAGGCAGAATCAGCTTTTTCATCAAAAAGACATGAGCCATCAAAGCACATATTGATAGAGACTTACACATCCCCAGAAAATCCTGTAGTCTGTGTGGCGGCGGAGCACAATGCTGCTGCCAATCACCATTCTCAAGCAACCAATAGTGTAGAGGCCAACAAGGATCGCATCTCTGACTGCATGATGACCATCATGAATTATTTTAGCCCGAAAGGTCCTTTGGTCTTCCAGGAACTCCAGCAAGATGTCACTCACCAATTCCCAAAGGACTTGCATGTAGCAACCTAACAAATATATTGCAGTGACCAATCTCAATGCCAGGCTAGCTGAAAAGTAAATTTGTTTCCCTAACACCTCAATCCCCTTGGACTCCCTATCTAGTGGAGTCATGGGGAATGAATTAGGTTTCACCTTGCTGGTTGAAGTCTGAACTATACAGGGCTACATTGTTTAGTGAGAAAATCAGAATCGCCAAGCGCTTATCTGAGATGCTGAGCTATTTTCCTATTCACTGGTGGGCAACAATAGGCATCGGACTAAGGGCCCCAAGTATCAACGAGGGCCTCGGTCAAGGGAAGCAAGGTCACAGATGTGGCAGGCCCAGGCTGTAGAATTCCCATAGAGAGGCTAGTCTTCATCTTGACTGCAATTCCAGGGCCTCTACTGCCCGCCTGACTGCTACTGCAAATGATACACTCTATTTTGTTAGTAGTCTACAGGACAAATCCAACCATGACTCAGGGGAAGTTTCAATCCTACTGGACTTTTGTAAGTCCATGTATAAACTGTCATCTTCATAGTGGGGGTGAGGGGGGAATCACCATCTCCCTCCCCACCATCACCATCATCTCCTCCCTGTGTTGATGTACACAGACCATAAACGATCAAATGAAGTATCTGCTGTAATAGACACTTTGGTACAGTCAGGTTGTATGATGTCCTGCTGCACTTTAGTAATTTCATAGCGCACAACTATCGAGATCAGCTGAGAAGCTGATTCTGGGTCAGGCAACAGCATCAACACTGGATCCTATTACGGTGCTGTTGGTAAAAACATTGACGAGTAACATCCCGGTAAAGGTCCTGGAGCCAAAGATGTTGAATGTATCGGAGTAAGAATAGGTTCCGGTAAAGATCCTAATAGGCCAAATGGGCCCAGGAAAGGACTCACCAGCCAAAACTCAACTGGAGCCCGTGCAATACGTTAAGGCTAAAACGTGCACCAGAAAGAACCAGAAAGGCACTGTAAAGTCTGGAGCATGACTTCTTTGAAGACCTTAATGTGCTGTGGCACCAGCAATGGCCTGGGAAACTTGGGGCCGACTGGGATCAGTTGGGAAATCGGCTCTGCAACCAGGGACCCCAAGGGAGATCAACAGACACTATGGCGCCTTTTCCTTGGATACAGAATGGAGGGATGTGGTTGAACTTGCTTGTTTTTTTGTGTTTGAGCACCAATTAGGACTTAATGGAGGACTTTAATCACAAAGCAGGTTTCTCACAGGAAAGGCCCAGAGAGCCCAGCCTTGGGAGAAGAAGGCCACATCTACTTCTCATATCAGTGATTTTCAAGATCACTTCTTGAACCCGCAATGTCTTTGGAAGCACACTTATTACACAATTCTGAGTTGCGTTGCAATCCCAAACACCAGAGACACACCTCGTGCAGGTCTGTGACCAGTATCTGTTTCATATAGTCACGGCACCATTTGAAAATTAAGGTTTGGAGGGGGAGGGGGACATCATTCCATAGCATGCTGGATTTTGTTTTACAGAGGAGAAGAGCTTCATATCCTCATCAGAGGATGCAGAAAGAAAGGAACAGATGGTGGTTTGCAGGTGTGATGCTAATATTCGGCTTCCTTCTGGTACTTTCAGGGTAGTACAGGACCAACGTGGAGCTGGAAAAAGCACCACCTAGTGGCACATGGGAGTACTGCGTGAAAAACTTTCCCTATCAGGTCTGGCGCCTGGGAGTGTTCTTAAGGTAAGGAATCAGTGGTTAGAAGTATGCATCAGAAACGCACTACTCCCAGGCTGCAGTGTTGTGCTCTGATCCGAGGCACCACATGCAGTAATGTAGATCTGAAAGGGATATCTTCTGGGTGCGACAAGGCTTGAAATCTGAATGTTTTGGTGGAGAAATGTGACCTAGTCACTGTAAATATAGACTGAGACACGTGAGTTCAGATACTGTAGTCACACACACCATCACTGCAGCCCTATGTGGAACTTCTAGCACATATACACATTGAGAAGATTCAAGGGTGTCACTGGCTTTGTCTTCCTATTTTTGAATTCATTGTTGTTCTGTCCTCTAGGGTTGGAGTGCACAAAAGTACAAAAGTAAAATAATTTGTTAAGTGCCTAGCCCGAGATACTGAGCAGAGATCTGTGGGTTATCTGGTCATGACATTACTCACTGCGGAGATCTCTTCCAAAACTGTTAGAAAAGACAACAGAAGGTAGCAAGAACAAGTGTTGGTATATATCCACATAATCATTTTGCTTGCCAGCTTCTTCCTTAACAATCTTTCACCTACTCCTTTCCAACAATTACATTCTGAATAGGCAGGTGGAGAAAGGTTGGTTATATTTAGGTGGAATTTACATCACTCCAGTGAACTGGACTTCGGGGACACGCTTACATGTGTGTGGGCTGGTGCAAAGCATTCCTCTCAATTAAAATGAAGTACAACTAATGACCCTCTGCACCAGTACTATCTTGCTTTGTAGGTAGTGGTAGGAAAATAGGGCTGGACAAAACACTTTCTCAATTTAAAATTTGGAACCTCCTACAATAAAGACAGAACTCATATTGACTGAATTTATCACCTAATGCCAATGATTTTTGGAAGGTAGGTATGTTAACTACTGTTCAATGTAATATGCATAAAACTCTTTTAGCCTAGGCATTTTAAATTAACTCAATTAGCCAAGACCTTGTGATTGTTAGGGACATTCCAGCACAACACAAAGGAGGAATGGACGCTTATATCGTAACAAGCACAAGTTAGTTTAAAGCCAGCTGTGTATTCCCTCAGTTCAGAAAACATCTGCAGTCACTGGGGCAGAACCCTTGGACAGCTGCTTGAGGTGTCAAGCCCATAGGGAAGGACAAACATAATCTGAACTTGAAGTAGATGATAAAGTTACCTGCCTGAAATAATTCTCTGTCATGGGTATCATCACTCAATCCAGAAGCAATAGATTATTTCCATGCATGTGTGGCATCCCAAAACACCATTTAAAAAGATTTGCAAGTGAAAACATGATTACAAGAGACAACATGTTTTACTTATGTTGTTTGGTTTTAAAAAGTAAATCAAATTACCCACATTGAACAATAAATCTGTCAAAAACACTACTGAACTACTGCATCCTAAAACTCACAAATATAGGGAAAACGTGGCCATAACATGCAAATTAGACACTGCACTTTTAAGAAAACTACAGATCCAGCCTACAGAAGGAAGGAATCAGTTCATTTCAGATGTGGTCCTTAAGCTACCACCCTAGACCCTGGAGGAATTTGCTGGTCTTGGCTCTGAGATAAGCCAGTGAATAAGGGCAGGGCTCGAAAAATCCACTTGACCACTCCCATTGGCGAGTCTTATTCGATCAGGTTGAGCTATTTTTAATACTTACTGGTCCTATCTGGCGAGTTGACAATGAACAGGTGTTCTGTTCAGTTGAAAAGTGGAGGGGCAATAAAAGATGCCTTTAAATCTTGTTCTTATGTCACATTTGCTCTGTGTTAACAGACAAAGGTCAAAAGTCAGTTTTTCTTACAAATAATTTTCCTTCTGACTGCAGAGTTCCAGGACTTTGTAAGGTGAACTGTGTGACTTGCTGCTTAGAATGTAAAATAAAAGGCTATAGGGTGTCAGGTTTTTCCCAACTCACAACATTTAAATGCCGAAGTCAACTGAGCAAACATTTTAAAATATATTTCAGTAGTTGTGAAAGCCCTTTTTTTATATTTCTGTGTGATGAAAAAATATTTTAATAGGATGAAAACAAATCAGAATACTTTACATGTTGATGTGCAAAGGATATGTTTTCTGAAACCTAATTTTCACAGATTGTTAATACACTATATAGTTTTATCAGTAAAGCTGCAAGTTAGTGGAGAGGTTTTTGGACATTTCTTGAAAAGCTAATGTGTGTAGATGACAATTTGTTACCACAACATGGTTTAGTAATATATTTATTAAAATTGAGTGTTTAAACAAACTGAGAAACACTCTTGCCCTGATTGCAATGTTGTCAGTAAACTAAAAGAAGTCCTAGGTTATGTGGGCTAAACCTCCTGAGTACGTGGGCTAGATTCTTGTGATGCATGCATCAAACTTTAGTCTACTTAATCAAACAAAATACATTTTTTTTGTACTGCAGAAATGCTGAGCTCTCATATTTGATGGTGCAATCATATGTGTGAATTATGAAAAAAGTGACTGTAAACTATTTGCCTAGGATCACATAAATTGAGACCCGTTTACGGGTCAAGTACATTACAGTTAGGTTGAGTATATTATTTAAGTTAATTGACCTGAAGGTCTAGTAAAAATATTATGGTTTTTCGGGTCCTGAAGTGTGTTAGGTCTTTACCGAGTCCTCTACGGCAAGTCTAATGAAAACAGAAAGTACCTAATTAAGGAATCTTCCTGCAATAAAAGACGTCTTCGGAAGACTCGCATCACTGGACAGATCAGTACACGATGGTGGAAGCAGACTATATTATTTTGTGATATTGCCTTGTGCGCCCTAAGTGGCTAGGGTATTCCCAGACGTGGGTCCTTGCTTGCTGCGCCACTGGATTCCAGGTAGTCTGGCTGATGAAGGGTGATACCCTGAAACCGGTCTCAGGATGCTTGAATCCTGTCCAGGGAGGACCTGGCTTGGCAGTTCGGGCTGGACTGCTCCTATTGGGAGCAGGGTCTATACTGATTTGCTGTACGAACTGGGGTGATGTGGCAAGCAAAATAACAATGGATTCAACCCAGATCTGTGACTGGGGGTGGGTGTTTGAAATGTTTCTACACTCCGTCCATCATTTTATATCATTACTTTATATTTTGTGATTTTGGCATCAAGCTCAGTGCCTGGTCATTGTTTTGTGGCTTGAAGAAGAAAGAATGGCACACTTCATTTAGGAATCTCTGGTACACTTGAAAGGCAAATCTCTTTCATTTCATGTTTCATTTCCTAACAAATATGACACTGCTGCATTGTGGGACTTTGGGAGACTAACAATGAAATGTGCCTGATAATCTTTAAGGGTGTTTTTTCACCCCGCAGAAAGGGCATTCGGGAACGACAGGAGTGTATTAAAGCATGGAGACAAGTTTAGGCAGAGGCGAGAGGTGAAAACCTTTTCATCCACAAAAAAAGGCTCTTAAATGACCACAGAAAACCACAATCTTTCAGCGAAGCCAAAAAAGTTCAAAAACTGCTTTTTGCTTTGTAAAAAAAGAAAAATGAAGTAAAGAGGCAGTATTAATGCAGTACGTAATCATGCTCTGTCTGATGATACCTGCCTTAAAAATAGTTACAATTTCTCTATAGATAGGATCCGCTTGTTTATTCCTGTCTTATTTCTTTGCACTTTATTTTGTAAACATGGGCGTAAAAGAAAGGGCAAACATCTTAGATACTTATAGCACAGGTTTAATTCTTAATGGTTTAAATAAAAAAAGATACACATTTTTAGGAAACAGAGTTCTAGTACACTGCACAAAGAAAAAATTATACTCTTTATGAACACTGAGAGAAACAGCAGAACCAAATGTATGTTTTGAAATCTAACTTAGAATATAAGTATTACATACGGTGAACAATCACTAACTTATTGGAAGATCACAATTAATTTTCTGGTTACCTCTTTGGTTCAGTACTGCTGGAAGTTGAAGGATTGGAACGTTCTTGTTCATACGTTGATCTAGTCAAACCTTGAGAGGGAGGTGGACTGCTCAGTAAGAAGTTGCTAAGAAATCGCCAGACTGCTATAAGAGGATACAATATTGTACCAAAGAAAGTCCAAAGACCTCCCCCAGAAGATTGTACAACGGCTGTTGAAGTTCTTCCTGCCTAGTAAATCAAAACAAATAAATACAATTAAAATAAGTAATATAAATCATGATATATATAGCTACACACCCACACACAATTACAAAGGATGGGCCACCTATGGAGGGTTGGGCACAGGGCCTGGTCGATGGCCATGAACAGTGTGGGCCATAGGCCACACCATGTACAACAAAAGATGGCTACCCCCAAAAACGTTTGGTGCACAGTGTGGTCATAGGACAGACCCTGCAGCAAACCTTCCTAAACACAGCCAAATAAAGGGTATATTTTGATAGGTTTTGTATATACTATATGGTGGAAAAACCAGACAGACATAAAAAATAAAAAAAATAAAAAGAAAAACACACAGGAGTAAAAAAATAATGGAAAAAACACAGCCAGAGAGTATAGCCCTAGTTAGGAATTAACACTGAAAAAGAACTGAAATTCTGAAGTTTTGGTATTCTGCTGTCCATAACACACACCACATGCAACTCTAACAGTCAAAAAGGAAAACAGCATTACCCACAAAACATAAGATTTACAATATCTACAACAAGATAAAACTGGCCCAAACTACTGCACTCTCAGTATTTTGAAAAGATACAACACTACTTGGTTGTCTTTCATTTCTCTGGATCTTGACTTACCAACCAAGATAATCTCCTCAATGAATCCCTCTACCTATTCCTGATCTAAACATTTGCAGGGGAAATTGTCCCTTGGTAGATTAGTATGATCAGCTCCTTTTTGGAAGAAGGCATCTTCCCTGAAACACTCAAATCTAGTCAAACATCTCCCCTTCTCACAAACGCAAACCCAAACAGTCATGAAAATAAATTTTACACCCATCACCAAGCTACTATTCTTAGCGAAAATCATTAAAAAAAAGTAGTTGCAAGCCAAATAGTAGACCATATTTAAAAAAAAGCAACCTCCTGAACAAATTCTACCCTTGCTTCAGACACAAAGGAAGCACTGACATAGCCTCCCTACAAATACAGACGAAGTGCCAGAAGAAGGTGCCAGCTAATACCTTCAGACCTTTCTGTAGTGTTCGAAACCATCAATCAGTACCCAGTACTAAGCATTTTATCACTTGGAATGGGCCTAATGACAAAGTATTAAACAGGTTTAAGTCATTTGTATGAGTGAGAACACTGTTTGTCACCTTAAACTTTTCCAGATCTTCTTCTTACCCATTTAAACATCAAATACCACCAGGCTCAATACTTTCATCAGATCCCTTCAATCTCTAAATGTAGCCATTAAGCACAATGGACCAAGATAAGAAAATATTTAATATGCTGATGACACTTCACTATGCATCAAAGTTTCCAGTCTCTCAGACACACCACATCTCTTAAGTACTTTCTCGAAAAGCTTATTAAATCGATATCTGCTTTCTCCTAGCCTTGATATTCTTATCAATAAGTAACATGTAGAAATACATTATCATACCTACACAACCTCAAACCAATGTGATTGGATTTGTCACATCATGGGTGATCTTATGAACAGTGTACTTGCTGTGTGAGTTATGGTTTCCAGGACTGAATGCATGGTGTTTGTGCAGACTGCAAAGCTAACCTTAAACTTCATTGGTGCTTTTGTTTCATTCTTAAACATAACTCTTTAATAACTGTTTTGTAGGTGATATTATATATATATATATATATATATATAGTGCGGACACATGTTTCATAGGTTGAGCTTTTTTTGTTTTGCTAATAACATTTATGCCTTTTGACAAATCTTTACAATATTTTAAAAAATAAATCTTCATCTACCTCAGTCCGTTCCTGGAAAGTTTCAGAGTTATCCATCAAGCGGGACCTAAAAAAGGGTGGCTCACAACATGTAGTTCCCATGTTGATTCCAGTAAGAAATTACACCCAATTTAGCAGAAAGTTAGAACTTTCTGAGTAAAGTGTTATTTTCTATATTTGGGGTAGCGTTTGGGAAACTTTTGTTTAATAAGACTCTTGAGGGGGTCATGGAGTGGTTAAAAAAAAAAACATAGGTATATTTGGACAGTGGATCTCCAAGGAGTTGTTGGAGCAGTCATTACACGACCCTGGGTCTCTTTCCCCGAGCTCTAAGTTTGGTTAAAACAAAGTATAAGGGGGCAGGGTGGGATTATACCCAGACCCCATGGCACTTGTGTGGGAGGTCGAGGGGGGCAAAATCAATCAATAATTAGCTTAATAATTCAACAAATGTGTGCTGCAGGTATCACTGTACTCCTGTGGGACCCAGGGGCCCCCCTGTGAGGCACTGTGGCAGGCATTCAGAAACCAGAATGGCCCTTCAATGAAGTGCTACGGTTCTCCTACAAGAATTGTATCTTAGGACCATGCAAGCTTAACAGGGTGAAGCTTGCATGGTAAACTGGGTGAAACATGCACGGTCCCAAGATCCTACAGAGTTGGTACTGTCACAATGGGGTAGGGATGACATTGTTGCAGTGGGGTAGGGCCACTCACAAGGGTTTGCTGTCTGCATGGGAGTGGGTTAGGCCCTGCAGCAAACTCCAAGCCAGGCGCAGGCAAAAGCTGTGTTCAGCAAGGAAGCTGGCTGAATAAGATTAAAAAAACAGAAATTCACTGAAAAAATATGGATTAAAGTGATGTTATAGTTGGGTATGGTAATAAGATCTTACTTTACATTAAATACAAAACGTAGAAATTCACTGAAAAAAAGCTAAAGATGAAAGTGACATAGTTGGGTCAGAAAACTATAAACTGTGAATTTCAGTGTTTTTAGTTTTTCAACATTAGTCTACTTTATTTTGATATCTAACTATACTATCACTTTAATCTTCGATTCTTTTCAGTGGATTTCTATTTTTTTAACATAAGCTAGAATTTTAATACCATACCCAACTAGAACGTCACTATAACCTTTGTTTTCCTTTCAGTGAATTTCTACGTTTTAACGTAAAGTAAGATAGTACAACCATCCCCACTACATCTTCATTTTAATATCTCTCTCTCACACACTCTCTCTCTCACTCTCTCAAAGCTCCCATGTGGCAATGTTTTAAGCTGGAGTAGCAGAAGACCTTACACACAAATGGTGGCACCAATATCAGGATACTGGTGATGACCTGGTGAGTCTTGTTTTGGTCAAAGGGTAGCATCATCAACAGTACTGGTTTCTCACAATGAAACAAATTACATTTGTTCCTGTGGGATAGGTATAAGAAAATAGGTTTACTGTAGCCAAACACAGCCCGTCATCATTTGGGGCCCTGTAGAGACATAAAACGTCTACTGAGATACATACTGTTTGAGATCATAAAACTCAGGATGAGCTGAGTCCTGCACTGGTTTTTCTTGTAAGGCCTTAGAGGTTGTAATGTCCAACCACATTTCTGAAAGTGGAGTTGGCACCTAAAACAGAGAAGGATCTTTACTGCCTAGAAAAGTTCTTAGGAGGCTAAATTACTACTATTAATTCTTGGCTACACAGCATGACGTATTGTGACATGACAAGTGAAATATATCCCATGTTACAACCTCCTCATTGCCAGACCAAAAGACTTTTGGCAGCCTCTCTGGGTCTATCTGCTTTCTTTGGAACCGGAAGCACAAAGACAGGATTCGACCCCCTCACACCCCACCATCTCCTCCTCATATTCCGCCAGCCAAGACACTGTCACATAAGCTTGCCTTTTCGGCTCCTATACTGTTTGTTATTGATCTCGAAGTGGTATGTCTTGATGTTTCTTCATATGTTGCATACACTGATGTAATGTGTGACATAACATCTGTTCCATGTACTTTCATAATGCGCCCCATGTTGTTCATTTTTATTGTTGAAAATAATAATAATTTAAAAAAAAAAAAAAGATACCATTCACAGACCACACAAAAATCCTATGTAGCAGATCATCTGCCCACCCAAACAAGCCCAGAAATAGTCACAGACCTCTACCCTAAAGGCTGACCGTTTCATTGGCTTTTTGTGCTCATCCATCCGCATTTTAAGAACCATTTCAGCAAACCGAATTCCACTATATTTCACAACTCAGTGCCAAAGTATTCATTTGATGACACTGTTTGTATCAAAGCCCATATCATATCTGAGTTTCTCTTATACCTGCTTCAAGTTCTTCTTAAGAAAGATATGTTTTTCGTGCTGAAAATCGCCAACAAGAGTTTCCAATGAGATTGTCTTCTTCTATTTGTCAAAAGCACAACCACAGCAAAAAAGGCTACAAGTGCTACATATTATCTTACAGTGGTAAAAATGATTCCGGTACGACCAAACCTTTCTGACCCCATGCCAAGCATACCCTGCAGATTAGCATGCCTTTTTACCTAATACTCTAATTGCATCCCTCCCATGCATTTTGGCCGTTTCTAGGCAGGTCTAAAACAGACTAGAAATATTTCCTGATGTAGTTCCAACTGGCTCTGTGATTGTCCTCTAAATCATTCATACATTCTTGTCAGATGTGGTTTGCCCTACAGACTTCTTCCTAGATCCTAGCTAAAAGGCAAAGCTTAGGGGACTGTCTTGTGATGTAGATCATACCCGAATTATCAGCAAACAGTACTTTTGCCATGAACAGGAGAAACAGACCCATCTTATGCAAGCTCTTTTTGAGATAGAGGAAAAGTGTACCAACTAACGGAGCTCTCCAGGAACTAACATTCCAAGCTCCTTTTCACCTCCGTTGTCATCTGTACCAAGTGATACTGAAACTGCAACTCATGGTTCCAGCTAGGAGTTAATGGTGTATCGTGTGCAGAATGAAGGGAAACTCTGTAGAAAAGATGCCATCAGTTCCAAAGCTTTTACATCCACCCTAGTAGTAACTGAAATATAATAGAATTCCTAGGAAATACAAGCTTAGATAAAGGAAGATCATATGGCATTACAGACAACTTATTCTTGCTTACAGATAGGCCAGTTATTTTCCTAAAGGTTGATCTCTGAATTAGACACATAGGGACATATTTATAGGCCTCTAGCGCCACCTTAACGTCATTATGACTTTAAGGTGGCCCAACGAGGCATGCATTGCGCCACTCTGTAACCCTTTGCGCTACAATATGCCTGCACCAATCTATGAGATTTCCTTGCGCCATTTATTACAGCACTTTTAATGCCTGGTCAAGAGCAGGCATTAAAAGGGGGGCTTCCATTCTTTAGAATGGGCCCTTATTTACTCTGCAGAAGTAGCACCAATATTTTGGCGCTACTCCTGCAGAGTACATCAATAGTGTCATAAAAAATGACATGACTGCCCCCTACCCTGTGGCATGGTGCGCTGTATTTTAAATACGGCACACATGTGGTGACGGTAGGGGGTGCTAAGGGGAGCATGAAAAGTGGTGCTGCACTCTGCCACATAGCATACTGGAGTGTATGCAGGCAGCGAGGGAGTAATAACATTTTAGCGATTGCCACTCTTTCCATAATAGTGGGGTGGAACATGTTCCAGAATGAATTAAGGCCCCCAGTCCCAGCAGTGCCCTCCCCTTTTTAGTCTTATTGCTGTTCTGCCAAAAGAGTGTCAACCAGATCCCCAGACGGTGAAACATGTATAGTTCTTTTTATATACCTGTCATCAGAAGCTCCGGCAACTTTTTTCCAAACAGGCTTGCCACCAGGTACAGAAATGTTTTATTCCCACTGATGTACAGGCCAGAAACCTCTGCAAAAAAATGCTGGCTAATTTTTGCAGGAGAACGGGAGGGATTGGGGCGTATGGTTAGTCCAAATATAGTAATGTGTTTTGAGCATATGCTGACCCTGTATGTAGTGTGCCTCCTCCCTTGATTACCCATGGTTGCATTACAGCTGTCAGTTCGCCTTAGGATCAAATGCTTGGGCAAACAAAGGAGCTGAAGGCACCCCTACCTGGTGCCACTCTTTATATTCCATTAGACTGATATCAGGCCTCTGGATACGGCATACACCATGGGCTCAAGATATATCTGTCAAACCCAACACAGCTAGTTAGGTCTGAAGCACATTCTGATAAGGACATAAATCATATATTTGTACCTGAAGGTATCAAATACCTTTTAAATATCGATCACCAGTAAGGCACTCTCCATTTTTGTCTTCTCAGTTGCGTGGATCATATGGCTAAGACATCTCAGGTTGATGAGTGTACTATGGCTTAGATAGAATCTGCATTGGTCCTCCTGAACAAGGGATCAAAATATTCTTCGAAGTACATTTGCCAGAGTGCTGGACAGCATGTTTGCACCACGTATAGCATGGATAATGGCTTAGACCAGACTGCTCTGCTGGGTCCTTATCCCGCTTGAGCGCCATGACTGTATTGACCTCCCTCAGAGTCTCCAGTGATCTCCCTCTTTGTTGGGCTTCCACATAGACTTCTAGATGCCTGTCAGGCAACAGGTTTGCAAATAGGTTACCACAACTCTGGACGGATGTCACCTGCTCGTTGAGTTCTCTTTGGGGTAGCTCACGCAAGGCAGCCATTAGTTCGTCTGTCTGGAGGTCAAAGTCTAACTCAACTTCTAGCTGCAGATTCCTTATCTTTTAATTCTCCACATGTGTCAGACTGGATCCGGAAGATTTTTGGTGAGCTGTACCCATGCGCGCCGCTAGGTGGCGTCAATCAGCTCTGCATCCGCCATAGGCGTTGTCAGCACCGGATACGACATCGCCATACATATATATATGCACCACCCAGGCGCACTCATCAGTATCTTTTCACAATTTTCTACACCAGAAGTGCAGAGCCATGAAGAATACGGACCACTGATGTGTCAAAACTAGGGCCCTGAAAGTAAGTCCCTGTCCATAGAAATCCATTCTCAGAGACTGTAACTAGCTGCAGATTCCTTACCGGCCCACCCATCTGTGCTCAACCAGATAGGGTGTCACCGAAGGTAAGTAACTTGTTCATCTGGCAGAGACTTCTAGCTGCAGATTCCTTACCTCTGAATAGATACCAAAGTGATACCATTACCGGAGGTGGGTCTGCAAACCAATTTCAAATGAGAAAGTCCTGCAGGACCAAATGGCCAAAATGCCCATCCCTACAGATCTGACTGTTGAGGCAGTAATGCTTAAAAAATGCACGCAGAGAGGCCCACGTTGCTGCCTGGCAGATGTCCAGGACCAGAACTCTGGGTGCTAACCCAATGGTCGCAGATTTAGCTCTGGTAGAATGAGCTTGCATGCATTCAGGAAGTTGTCTTTTGGCCAGTATGGAGCAGATCTTGATGCAGAACACAACCCAAAGAGAGACGGTTTGCTTTTGAACCCGCCCGACCTTTCTTTGAACCCACATACCCCTCAAAGAGTTGGTCGTACACCCAGAAAAATGTTCCTGGATACATCACACACAGGATATTCCATGTTTATTAATATTCTGGGACATCACATAATACAAAAACTATCATAGGTATCATCTTTATATACATTTCCTTAGAATAATCCTGCATCTCAGTGCAATCACAGAACAGTATTAAATATCATTAAAAATAAAAATAGTATTCTGAACGTCCCTTCTTTTTTGTAAATACAAAGGAAGAGGCCCTTTCAAATTGCCAGCTAACTAGCACTCATAAGGCACTAACCCCAAAGCAGGTGTCTCTGTACATTCCCAACTCTAGTAAAGGACATCACCAAATCTGGCAACGAAAGGGGTATTAGTTATGAACGTAATAAAGCAAATGATGATAGAGAATCTTGATCAAAGGTAAGTAACCTTGCATCTCCACAATGGGATCATTCATAATGTTTAGAATTTAATAACTAGAAATAATCCCTAGTGACAGGTGGAGTACTCATTGAAGATAATTAAGAAAACAGATTATTGAGTTCCTTTTGCCCCAACAGGGTCAGTAAAAGGTAGGAGTGTACTCCAAAGTTGCAACACAGAAAATTTCCCATTAGGAAAATTCCTAATAGAATTAACACTCCGATTACAACACACTAATATCCAAAGGCCAAACTGACTTATGATTGAGTGCAGGACAAAATCCACTTTCATTGAAAGGCAGTAGAAGTTCAGTATTGGGCCTTAAAGTGGCAAGATCTTTCTGTCTGCTTGGGTTCGACCAAGCAGGTCAAGCCTGAATTTATAAAACCACAGATGCTTTTCTTACCACAGTTTGGTATTACAGAAGGGGCTGCAGATGGATACAAGTCAGTTTCTGTAATATAGTGCCTGTGCAAGACGTGTACCAGCGTGAACATAAGCATTCTCTCTGTACCATGGCAATGTGGTTCCATAAATGGGGAAGCCAGTTGCCACTGCACCCAAGCTGTTATCACAGACACAATAGCAAAGAATCAATGAGGAGATGCAGTGAGAACATGCCACAATAAAGTCATGCACAATCAGTGCACCCCACAAAGGTGCTTCTCCGAGGGAGGTTGAGAGTCCCAGAAACAACTCCCCGACACCTTCCGAGTATTGCACTGCTGGCAAGTGATATAAAACACTGCACCCCCTTGAGGGGAGATCTCTGCCCCCTTTTCAATCTGAGTCCAGTCTACTTCCAGTGACATAGGCAGCTGCAGTTTTGAACCACAGCTCTGTTTTTCACTAATGAACTCGCCTCAGCACTGGTGCCAAAAAGTCAAAGATCTCACTTGTGTTTAGGACATCACATTTTTCAGTGACTCGGCATGCTGGTGCGGTCAGCAACAGACACACAGTTACAGTTGCACCATGGCGAAAACAAAGAGAATGTGTCCCATGCAATTCTGGCCCCAGTGTTCAGTGCCAATGTTGTATAGGATAATCTTGAGGCATCATGTAAGTAAAATTATATATTTTTTTAAAACATAGCAAAAACACAGTGCTCCTGTAGATCTCTTCCATCTGAGAAATACGAACTTGGAACTGTTGAACAAGTCACTTACCTTCAGTAATGGCTTATATGGTAGAGACTATCTAGCTGCAGATTCCTTGTCTGAGACTATTCCCCAGGCATCAGACTAGATTTGGAAAATCTTGAGCAATACATCTGTGCGCTGGTAGGTGGCATCGAGAGTGACATGCACAGTACCTATGTAGGAGCCACCCCAGTGCGCTAGCATCAGCTTTTTCCTGACATATCAACACCAGAAGTATAGAGCCATGTTGGAAAGCCACTGGACCAGTTTGAAAACACTAAAAACCTACATGGACCTTCTAGATAGAAGAAAGTGTTTGCAGAAGTGGGGAGGATGGGTGTATCTGTAAGGTATCTGTGGCTAGACAGAGGCTCTACCAGATAAGGTGCTTCTGAAGGCAAGTAAGGAATAGGTTACTTACCCTTTAAGCATCTGTTTGCGGCATGTAGTTCTGTAGATTCACATGCTTTGCATACTCCTGCCATCTAGTGTTGGGTTTGGATGTATGCAAGTTATTTTTCTTCAAAGAAGTCTTTTCAGTCATGAGGTAGCGGCGACTCCTTTCAGTGATAATGCGCATGGGCATCAACTCTGTTAGGTTGTTTTCCTGCAGGCAGTTGAGAATGGAATATAGAGTAAATGTAAGTAAAGCGATGTCTATGTGAATAGAGAGTAGAACTGCAACCACCACAGGTTTCCAGGGTGGAGGGTGTGCACATATGAATCCACAGCACTAAATGCCATGAACAGATGCTTACAGGATAAGTAACATTCCGTTTGAGGCATGTGTGGATGTAGATACACACGCTTTGCATAGACTGTAAAGCAGTACACCCTGAAAAGCGGTGGCTAATCTGTAGGTGTTGCAGTTGTCTGGAAAAGTGTACATAACACCGCCTGACCTACACTGGCTTTTTGGAGTGCTAAAACATCCACACAATAATGTTTAGTGAAGGTGTGATATTGATCATGTAACTGCTTTGCAAATTTTAGCTATTGGAATGTTTCCTAGGAAAGCCATAGATGCTTCTTCCTTCCAAGTAGGGTGCTCTAGGAGGTGTAGGTAAAGTTTTTTTGGCTTTAGCATAACATGTTTGAATGCACTTGATTTATGAAATAGGCTTTTGTTATGTGGAGGTGAAAAAGCAACAAATAGTTACGTTTTTCTGAACGTTTTAGTACTATCAATATAAAACATAAGGGCCCTTTTAACATTTAGTGTGTGGAGAGCCCTTCTGAATCTGGCTGTGGGAAAAAAAAACAGCAACTTGATTGACTGAGGTGAAAATGAGAGACCACTTTAGGTAGAAATTTGGTGTTGGTGCAGAGAACCATCCTGTCTCTGTGGAGCTGGAAGACGTGTTCTTCAAAGGTTAAAGCCTGGAGCTCACTAACAAGCTTAAGTAAAAGAATAGTGACTAAAAATGTCACTGTCCAAGAGTGGAACTGAAGGTGGCATGTATGTAATGGCGGAAATGGAGGGCTCATAAATCAAATAAGGACAATGTTAAGGTTCCATGAGGGTGCAGGTGGAACCCTTGGCGGGATAATTCTTGAGCCCCTCCATGAAGACTTTATGACTGGTATTTTGAATAGGAAGATGTGTTGTTTGTTCTGTAGACAGCCAGCCTTTGTAGAAAGATGTAAACTTATAGATGTGAATGCTAGCTCAGGTTTTTGTAGATGAAGCCAGCAACAGATAATGTCTTGTACATTAGCTTTAAAAGGATCAATATGTTTTGAATGACAATAGCAGACAAACCTTTTCCATTTTGCTGCACAGCATGCTCAGGTGGAAGGCCTGAGAACTTCTTTAAGAATGGTCATACACTCAGGTGATAGATTGCGGTTACCAAACTATGACCTCAGGAGCCAGATCACCAAGTTGAGAGCTTTGGGATCTGGGTGCCTGATTTCTCCATGGTTGTGAGTGAGAAGGTCTGGCCTGTTGGGGAGCTTCTCATGAGGAACTACAGAGAGGTCCAAGTAAGCTTGTGAACCAGGGCTGACGGGCCCAACCGGGAGCCACTATCAGCATTGTAGGATATGTTTGCCTGAGCTTCCAAACTAGAAATGGAAGGAGAGTGTGAGGAGGAAAAGCAAAGGCAAATATCACTCACCAAAACATTAACAGTTTGTTGCCTTTGGATAGTGGGTTTGGGAACCTGGAGCGAAGTTTGGGCATTTTGTCTTTTCTGTGGTTGCGAAAAGGTCTATTTGAAGGAACACCCATCTGGGGACATATGGAAGGAAGACTTTTGGGTGGAGTTCCAATTCATGGACTTGTTGCTGCATTTTGCTGAGGCGGTCTGCAAAATCGCTGTCTGTGCCCTGAAAATACTCCGCTAACAGATGAATGTTGTGATGTAGAGCCCATCTCCAAATGGCCTGTCATAAATGAGGCAATTGTGGACAGTGTGTCCCTCCCTGATTTTGTAGATACTACTTGGCTGTCACATTGTCTGTCTGGACTAGGACAACCTTGTGAATGAGGTGAGGTCGAAAAGCTGTTAACCCTAGGTGAAGAGCTTGAAGGTGTAGGCAACTGATGTGAAAACCCCAGTGTTTGGGATCCCAGAGACTCTGTACTGTGAGATCCTTTAAATGTGCACTTCATCCCGTGAGTGATGCATCCGTGGTGACAGTGAGCTGGGGAACAGGACTGAGAAAAGCCTCCTCCCCCAACAACAAGTTGCTGGTATTCCACCACTGCAGAGAGTGATGAGTTGGGGGGTCTAGCAACAATATATCATGTAACTGAGACCAATGTTGAGCAAAATATTCCTGTAACAGGTGCATGTGTAATCAGGCATGGGGCACTATGGCAATCCAGGAGGCCATCATCCCCAAGACACACATGACTGACCTCATTGTGAGTTGTTGATTTGCCTGAAATGGAGGTAGTAGTGTCTGAAAATTCTGAACTTTTACAGAATTGGGATAGGCTAATCCTGCCTGTGATTAGAATAGCCCTTAGATACGGCTGAACCTGTAGAGGATACAGGTGAGACCTGGGAACACTGATAGTGAATCACAAGCGGTGGAGCAGGTCTATTGTAATCTGAGCGTGTAGTTGACAATGCTGATGAGTGTTGGCTTTGATGAGGCAATCGTTAGTGATCGAAATATGTGTACCTTTTGTATGCATACATGAGCTGCTACCCCAACTAGGGACTAAATACCCGGGGTGCAGTTGTAACCCCGAAAAGAAGGACTTTGAAGTGATAATGTTTGCCACCCAATACAAACCTCAGGTATTTACGATGAGCTGGGTGTATTGGTATGTGAAAATATGTGTCTTAAGTTTAAGTAGTCATAAAGTTACCCTGCTGAAGAAGTGGAATCATATCTTGCAAGGTGAGCATGTGCAAGTGCTCTGATAGAATGTACTCATTTAGTGGTCTGCTATTTAAGACTGGCCATAAAGATCCATCTTTTTGGGGAATTAGGAAGTATAGATAGTATACTCCTGAGCCCTGGTGTTTAGGGTTCTATAGCTCCTTTGAGAAGAGCTTGAACCTCTACTTGTATCATTGTTACCTCCGTAGGAACCACAGTAGTACTCCCTTGGGGAAGTACTTTAGCCCTGCTGTTGTTGATAGGAGGTGGAGGAGTCTGAGGAGGTCGTGTTAGAGTCGTCACGATAACTGGGACAGCGAAAGGTGACCTGAGGAGCAGGTGTCTGAAGGGTCCTCATTGGTTTTGCCCTCTCCGTATCTTTCTTGATTTTCTCTAGTGTGGCATTCAATTGGGGCCCAAAGAGGTGTTCCTTGTCGAAGGACATATTAAGACCATTTTGTTGAACTTCTGGTTTAAAACCAGATATTTGAAGCCATGCATGCCCCCCTAAGTAGGATACTGGTGTTAATCCTAGCTGGGGTGTCAGCTGTATCTAATGCACAGCGTAGAGATGCTGGGTACGAGTTTGCCTTCTGAAACAAGTTTCTGTCCACGTTTCTGATGCTCATCTAGGAGATATTGGAGGAGACCCTCCTTTTCATCCCAGTGGGCACAGTTACAACACGACAGAAGACTCAGAGTTGGCAATGCACCAATGATTGGTTGCTTGCACTGCAACTCCTCCCCGCAGCATTGATCCGCTTACTCTCCATATCAGTAGGGATGGTATCCCAACTTGCTTGCGAGTTGGCACGTTTGCGAACAGCGGTAGTGAAGAGGAAATCTGGTGCCAACTGTCCCCTAATGTATATGGGATCTGATGGGAAGGACTTGTATTTTTTTGTCAACTCTGGGTGTTATGATCCTAGTCCTTATAGGTCCTTAAAAAATATCTGCCCTGTGTCGTAGCATGCATGATGTTGTGTAGCCCTATTGGTGTTTGAGAGTATATCAACACGGAGGTCCTCTTCTAGAGACTCCTTATGTAGTTCCACATTGTGGAAAGCGCCAACTCTGGCTAGAACCTCTTAATAAGAGGTAGCGTCATTAGGAGAACGGCATGCAAGATATATATATGGATCTATGTCCGCAGGGGGATCAGCATCATAGGCATGCCCAGGGTCGTCTTGTGGTGGTGTCCCAAATATATTGGGTATTCAACCATACCCAGCAATGTCTGATCGAGGAGACGCTTCTAGCGATATGTCCAATGGGTCCTAGGCATACTGCGGGGGGTGGGGGGGGAGAAGGGCCTATGTAGGATTGGCTCCACTGACATGTCAGAACTGGACTTGGAGCTCTTCTACAGACCAGATTTCAGCTTCGGAATCAAAGTGGTGTGTGTGATAATGGGCTGCTCAGCATCAATGGTTGAGCAGGCGCCAGCTGTCGGTCCAAAGCCAAAGTACTCAATGCCAAAGTCTTTGTCTTCGATTGGGGTTTTGGCACAGAGCCAGAGGGTGGGGCGTTCAAACCAGTTGCTTGATGCCGACCATAGCTGGAAGGCAGTGGTGGAGGGCGAACCAATGTAGAGAACTCAATACAGAGATGGGAACACTTTAAAAAAACAATACAGACAAAGGTAATGGGATAAGAGAACTGTAAGGTGAACCGTGACGGAGTTGTCAATGGAGTTAAGGCACAAGTCCGAACCAGACGGTGGAAAGAAAACAATCTTAACAATGGAATCTATGTCCATGCGCATTATCACCGAGAAGTGGAGTCACTCAACCTTGTGTTTTGAAAGACTTCTTTAAAAAATAAAAAAACTTGCACAAATCTGGACTACACTAGATGTCAGGAGTATGCAAAGCATGTATATATATATATATATATATATATATACACAGCCAAATATACCTCGAACCTTGTTTATCTGACAGACCTCTAACTACAGATTCCTTACCTTAGAATAGATACCCAAGCAATACCTCCCTGGTGGAGGGTCTGCAAACAGGTTTAAACCAGGAAGCCCTGGAGAACCGAAGAGGCAAAGTGCCCATCACGCAGGACCCGACTGTCAAGGCCTTGGTGTTTAGTATATATGAGCAGAGAAGCCTAGGTAGCAGCCCAACATATCAAGGACAGGGACTCCACAAGCAAACGCAGTGGTCACAGCCTTGGCTCTGGTGAATTGAGCCCGCAAGCCATCAGGGGGTAGCTTCTCAGCCAATGCACAGCAGATTTTAATGCAGAGCACAATCCACCTGGACATTGTCTGCTTCTGATTGGCCTTCCCTTTCTTTTTTCTGGCAAAGCCAACAAAGAGTTGATCGTTCACTCAATGTTCTTTGGTACAGTCAATGTAGAATGACAATGTCCTTTTTGGGTTCAGGTGATGGAGTTCCTCTTTCTCTCTGAAAGAGTGTTGTGGAGCAAAGAAAGTCGCCAGCGTGATATTTTGACCAGCATGGAAAGGCGCTGCCACCAGGAAAGAGGCATGGTTGTAGAGATACAGTTTGTCTGGGAAGAAGTTGGCAAATATGGCTAAAAGACACCCTTTAACTGTGCCCAAAGCGAAGCCCTGCCGGGCTATAGACAAAACAAACCATATATCAGACAAAGGTGCAAAGAGAGGGCCGACATCCATGTTAGCGCACCAAGCCCCAAACTTGTCCCAGTGGCAGGCATATGTGGTCTTTGTTGAGACACAGATGTCTTGCTGGCAGAATGACTTCACAGACATCCGAAGGGAGGACTAAGATTTTCAGATGCCATTGCTCAATCTCCATACAAGAAGGCAGAGCGTCCGCAGGACCCTGCCCTGTTGCTGCAAGAGGAGATCCTCCCAAAGAGGCAACCTAAGCTAAGAATAGATGCTCATGAGTTTAGGTTCCATACTCTCTGCTCAATCTGGAGCCACAAAAATGACTTGGTCTGAGTCATTCCATAAATTGGTGAGAATTCTGGACAGGAGTGGTATTGGTGGAAATGTGTATAGGAGGCCTGATGTCTACTCGAGACAAAATGCATCACCAAGCAAGAGCAGCCTTGGAAACTCCAGCGCACAGAAGTGCTGGGAGTGCACATTCTAGGCAGTGGCAAACAGATCTAATTAATAGTCTCCCCATTTGTGGGAGGGCCCTTGCACAACATCTGGGTCGGGATGCCATTTGTGATCTGTGAGGCATCTATGGCTGAGTTCGTCCGTCCTGGCATTCAGGGAGCCCGCCAGGTGATGTAAGACCAGGGAAATGTCCTGATGTTCCAGCCATGTCCAAAGGCCCAGAGCCTCCTGGCACAGGGTACATGACCCCACTCTGTTTGTTGTAGTACTATTTGGGGGCAGTGTTTTCTGTGAAAACCTGAACTAGCCTTCCCTTGATGGAAGGGTGGAAGGCCTTCAATGCCAAGAGGATCACTCCCAACTCCAAAAGGTGATGTGGAGGTGAAACTTCACCAGAGACCAAAATCCTCTGATCTCCACCACTCCCAGATGGCTACCCCAACTCAGAAGGGACACTGTCACCACTGTGAGCTCTAGGGGAGGAAGGGAGAGGGGTCTGCCACTGACCCAATCGTGATTTGTCAGCCAACACTGCAGGTATTTTGCAGTTCCCTCCAAAAACTAGACCAGGTCGGACAAATTCCCCAGTTTCTACGCCCATTGGGACTTCAGGTCCCACTGCTGAGCCCGCATACAATAGCAGGCATGTGTTACCAGCAGGATGCAGGAGGCCATGAGGACCTGAAGTCTCAAAGTCAGTCTCACCGAAACCCAGGATACAGGCTGAAACAGTCTAACACCAGCCTGAATATACCAGACTCGCCGCTCCGGAGAATAGACCCGAAACTGCACTGTGTCCAGAATGGCTCTGATGCAAGGGAGCATCTGGGAGAGTCAGGTGTGACTTCGCCATGTTGACAGTGAACCCTAACAAATGCAGGAGGTACACCATAGTCTGGAAGTGGACGATGACTGACTGGGACAATCCCGTCTCAGCAGCTGGTTGTCGAGGTAGGGGAAGACTGGAACCCCTACCCTCTGCAGATGGGCTGCAACCACTGCCATCATATTTGTAAACACCTGAGGGGTGCTGGTAAGGCCAAGGGGAGCAAAGCAAACTAAAAGTGCCCGTGGCCCACCGTCAATTGCAGGTAACATCTGCAGCCCAGCAGAATGGGCATGTTGTGGCTACCTGCAAGTCAAATGCTGCCTTCCAGCTTCCTGGGTCAAGGGCAGACAGAATTGAGCCAACGTAATTGTTTATAATTTCTACTTATTCAGCAGGTAGTAGTTGAGAGGGTGCAGGGTTAGTATAGAGCAGAGGCCTCTGTCCTTTTTCAGCACCAGAACATAGCGGAATTAGCAATCACAACTTACTTCAGATGTAAGCACCCTCTCAATTGCTTCTTTAGCCAAAAGAGCCTGCATTTGCTGAAGTCAGCTGGTCTGTGGATGGTGCCATGGGCCGAAGGCTTTCTATGAATGGAAGGGTGCAACCCCTCTAAACAAGTAGAAGTACTCATTTGCCAGAGGTGATGAACTGCCACTGGTGCTTGATCCTGCGGGTGATTAATTGCTGTGATGGTGAGAAGGCATATTAATGGAGTTTGGAGGTAGCAGCTGCGAGGGAGGTAGCAGATTGGGCACATCTGTGGCTTTGGGTCCCACAGGTCTTTTGGGAACCCCACCCACAAAAGTACTGGGACATATGTTGTTTGTGGTAGCTGGGCAGGATGGACGAGATTGGTAGCCCCTACGGTAGCCAAGGAAGGGGCAAAAGGCACAGTGGGGAAAGTGCAGGGCCTTGGGTAGTCCTAGTCACCGATACATGTCCCTGCTGTTCTTAAAGTGCTCGAGGGCCGAATCTGCCTTATCACCAATGTATCGACTGCCATGAAAGATGCCAGGACATTCCCAAAAACCAGTACACCTCAACGAGGGGTGACAACAGAGTGCCAAGTATGAGGCAATTGCCCTGCCCAATGAGTCAGTTGCATCCAGTCCACAGCATGTTGTGAACTTTGCTCCATTCCTAGGCAATAGCCTAGGACAGGATGGCTTGGGCCTCTTCAGAGACCACTGCAGGCACTGGTGCAACTGAATCCCAAACTGTTGGGAATATTGGCTCAAGAGGCACATGTGTTCACTGACCAGTGTCAAGACTGGTGGAAGAGAAAATACTCATACCAAAGGTATCCAGCCTCTTGTATTCCCTATCTGGTGGTGTGGTACGGAATGTGCAAGGGTTGACTTTGGATGTAGCGGCCAGGACAATGAGACTCTGGAGTGGAGTGCTGGGTGAGGAAAGCTGGGTCCCCAGGAGTGGGGAGGTGGCGGCAGGCAATCGTCCTGTGCACAGGAGTCTCTGTGCAGGGCTGGGCCCATGCCCCGAGTAGGACATCAGTGAGGGCTTCATTAAAGTGGAGAAGAGGTTCTGATGGGGCATCTCCCGTTTGAAGCACCTCTGCCAGGACATTCGTCGTGACTGCAACTGTCTCCGACTTGAAGGGTCATGTTCTAGCCACCACCAGAGTCTACGTCGGACTCCGTATCTTAGTTGGGTATAATGATGAGTTCAGCACCACTGATGGGCATTGGTGTCACACGTATGGTGCTACTGGATCAGGCTCCAGGGAAGGATGCAGTCTTGTGACCACAGACGATCCAAAGGCTCGACTGGCGCAGAGGGTGAACCCACTGGCGGGAATCCAGTGGGGGCACCTGCTGAACAAGCGGGTCCTGAAGGAAGGCACTCTAGAGGGGTTGGCCAGCCCAAATATGAGATGAATGACCTCATAAAGCTCCTTTAATAGGATGGGGGTCGCTCCAGCTCTGGGAAATTCTGGAAGGTGCAGAAGAGGCCCAGACTCCGGCTCCGCAGCTGATGCGTGAGTGAGAGCGTGGCATAGATTTGTGGCCTTGTTCCTTCACCTGGTCTGAAGACTTGAACTGGCGCAGCAAAGTAGAGGGAGCTCGACTTATTAGATTTTTGGGGATTTTTTACTCGACTTACGAAACAATTTGAGCGTGATGAAGAGTGCTGTGAAAGGCTCAGCGTATGGGCACGGGAATGTCCACATAAAAGGGACCGGAAATGTTAGAGTCAACTGGCGGTGGGAGACCAACAGATTTGGGGAGTGTTCCTGTGCCGCCTGGGGGTTAATGGCTCAACGCTCAGGGCAGGCCTTGTAGTCGTGGCTCAACTTCAAGCACCAAAAGGCAAACCAGGTGGGGGAAATGTGACAGAAACCACAGATTTAAACACCACAGGTTTTTAAGGGACAACCCTAATCACACACGGAGAGTAAAGCTTAAAATAATTCGAAAACTTAGTCAACAAAATGGGTATGGTTGCACTCTCTGGATCTGTGCTGATGGCGCGGAAAGAAAGTAACTCAGGTCAGTGTGGTGTGGCGCCTATATAGGCACCATGCACATCATATCCGGCATGGATGACTACGCTGAGCCAATTAACGCCAGCTACTGGCACATGAAGGTACTGCTCAAGATTTTCTTGATCCAGTCCGACATCTGAGGAATAAGTTAAGGAATCTGTGGCTAGAAGTCTATCATCTATCATCACAAATTGAAATAACCTATAAAATCTCAGAACAGCAGCAGAGTGCTGAGAGAGACTAAAGCTACTGCTCACGACCTGGGGTAACCAGGAAAGAGCTAGTTAACTTGATTCCTAAATAAACTCAGAAAGCTTATCCAGTAAACTGCCATCCAACAAAATGAAACCCCCAAACGTCCTAAGTGGTCTGATGACCATAAAGTTTGTTTTTAGAGTGATTAATCATCAGGCCCACGTCGAAACAAAAGGCCGCAAACTTACCCACTTAAAGGATAAGCCCACTATGGGGTCTCTGACATCAATAGAGTGTCATCAGCAAAAAATAGGAGAGGAATCTTAGGAAAATATGAGTGCGTTTTGGGGGACATTTAGATGGGAGGCAACATCATTAAGATATATGGAAAATAGGGTCGGGCTAGAATGCAACCCTGGCGATCTCCTCTTAAAATAGGGATGCTTTCAGTAAGCTCTCCACCACAACCCCATCCGACTTGGGCAGCTGTATCCTCATGCGAACGAACCGTGATGTCCAAAAGACCGCAAAGGCATGCCACTATTTTTAAGGACCTCCCACAGCTTTTCATGCAGTACAAGATCAAATGCAGACTTTATTTCTAAAAAGACTAAATAAAAGATGCGTCTTTTGTAAAAGAATGGTCTTCCAATAGTTTAGTAAAAACCTAAAAACTTGGTCAATTGTACTCACCCATTTTCAAAACCCAGCCTGGAAGGGAGAGAGGGCTTGGTTGTCAGCGATCTATTCTTCCAATTTCCTTAGTATGTGCTTGGCAAAGACATCGATAAGGCAGATCGGTCTGTTAAGGGGGAATCCCACGCACCCTTTTGAAAAATCTGGATTATTTCTGCGACCTTCCAGTTAGACGGAATGCTAGCTCCCCTAAGAATAAAGTTATATACCAAATTAAACTACACAACCTCGCCCTCGATGTCCGCAAGAAAAAGATCACTTGGGACACCATCTGGCCCTGGCGCTTTGCCTGAGGGAACAGCTTAGAACGCTCTAAAGGAGATGTTCAATTTAATCCTAGGACACAGTAATGGGGGGGGAGAAATTCCTCCTGCAGTGGGAAAGCCCCTCCAACCTTGACCCTAGAAGCCTGCTTGTAAAGGCTGGAAAAATGTCAATGCCATACCTCCGTGGGGATGGAATCCGCCTGCATCCTGCTATGACATTGGTTACAATCTTGCTATGACATTCGTCACGACTGGCCACCAATTTTCAGAATTTCCTTGAATCTTTCTGGATAGCAGCTTCATATATATTTTCCCAAAAAAGTCCCTCTGTCCTCTCAATTGGATCTGTTTATACTCTATCTTTTTATACGGATCAAGAAAATTTCCCCACAAATAAGGGCTAGTTGGAGCTCATTTTTCTTGTCTTTGCATGCCTTATACTGCGTGCGCCCCGGCGGAGAAAGGGGGCCTTTTGAGCCACCACAGTGGGTGAAACACTCCCCAAGCATTCTCAATAAGGTACCATTACCCTTGCAGATGCTCAAGTCCCAGAACTTCCCTCCTCAGGGCAAAATACAACTTCCCTAATTCTAAAGCAGCAACTTCAAGTGCCTGGGCCATCTGATCTCTAGTGCCCATTTTTAATGAAACCTTGTCCCATTTAACCTAAAGTAGAAGAGATCCTTTAAGGAGCAGTGGAGAGCATTGTGATCGCTAGCGCGCCTATCTATAATATTCAAGTCAACAAGATTGGCCCAAAGATGCAGAACTATCAGGACATAATCAATTCTGCTAGTGTGTCTGGGCGATTAAAAGTATGAGTGGCATGAGGATCCGATACTGTGCAGCCATTACATGCCCTCAGATCACAAGAAAAGGTGAATGACAAAAGCTGAAAGGCAGCACTTGCTCAGTGCTTCACTGGGGCAACATTCAACTGTGGAATTCCCCACTCCTCAACTTCCTCCCTACCAGGAGAATCAGGGCCAGAGTCCGAAGGCTCGTATGTTGTGTTAAAATCACTGACAATTATGATGTTCTTATGTGGGGTCATGTGCAGCCCGAGGAAGCTCTAGATCGCTAATCATCTGCGAAGAACCCTTACCACCAGGAACACAATTATGAACATTAGAAATATAATAGGTGTCTGTGCCTGCCCTGGAGATAGTAATACCTAAGATGCTATGGGAAATAAATGGCAATGAAGAAACTTTAATGTCAAGTCCTACTTTGACCCAAATAAAGAGGCCCCCAGAAGGGCGGCCCTTTCCAACTGATAGAGCTGAAACATGGAAAGCTATCTAGCCAGATCTATACAGTGGTTTTAGAGACCATATTTCCTGCAAAAGGCAAATATAAAATTGGTCAATAAAATCCCCCCAGGCCGGATCGTCCAGCTTGGCCTTGATATCCGCTATATGTCAAGACAAAATATCAGTCTTGCTTTTAGGCCCGATAATAAGATGGAGCTCATAATGTAAGGTCAAAGATGTAATATCTTTTAGGGACAGTCACTCTAGAGGATAGTATGGGACCCCTAGCCATGTTATTAGGTGAGTGAGCCTCATCTTTCAAATTAGTCAACCATGGAGGTCTCCAGAACCTCCAATACCTCACCAGAGACTTCCTTACTTTTTCCAGATGGTTCATGGGGGGAGGGTTTAATCAGTTTAAACCTGGATGATGAACTAGATGACAGACTTCTACGTACACCCAAATTAATTCAACCATAGAGTAACTCTTTCAACCTCAATTCTAACCTGATGCAGTCAAAACGCCCTGATGGATCAGAAGGGTCAGAAAAGTGCTCTGCTGCAACAAGTCTGAACGTACAACCAAACAACAGTCGAAGACTGTCCGAATATGGTGTACACATTTATTTATTAGAGATTCTTCATCATCATACGCCATTTGGTTAAGGGCAGGGTCTTTAACTATATGTAAAATATTCCAATTGAGGCAGAGATGCCTGAGGCATTCCTAGATTTTTCTCATCCCCCTCTCCTTGGGCCAGGAAAGAAGTGTCTCCTTCTCTCCCCACAAGTAGATAAAGGGGCTATGGTTTGAGACATGGTGGTAGGTACCGAACACATGGGGCCACTCCGAGATGATAGAGGAGAGGCCGAGCAGGACATTTTGGTGATCATGATTCTCTGATTTTGCTTGCTATTTTTATGATTAATTAAAGAAATATAAGTGGAACAAGCAGACGCATGGTTAATATCAGGAGGTCAGAATGTTTGACAGTGGATCTAAGCTCTCCTAATTTAGTCATTAATGAGGCCACTTCGGATCTCAGTTTAGCCACCTCTACCTAGAGGTTTTAAATCTAAAGGGCCATGTCACCCCAGCCCAATTCCAGACATGCCTTTTTAGACATAATGGCTGTAGCCGTAGGCAGTGGGTGTGATGTAAAATAAGAAGGAACATCCATTAATCCTGCGGAACCTTTTGAAAGGGCCAAAGCCGGAATAGAGCAAGCATGCAAGGGATGAAAATCTATTCACACATTATCGATGGAGAAAATGGAATGGGAACGTCATCAGTAGGTACATGTTCAAGCAAGTTACTAAAACACTCCGGCTCAGACACAGGATCTTTAGGTGGGTATACAGCAGAGTTTGTTTGCGATGGCGAAGCCCGAGGTGCACTGACTTTTCGCTTCTTCATAAAAATAGACAGCATCTTCTTCCAGGATCTCCCACCTTAACAGTACTGGAACCACCTCCCCCAGGAGATTTTCTACTTCTTCTATTATGTTCAAGGACAAATTGTACACTGGTCCAATGGCCTGCAGGGAACCTGTTGCTTTAGAATTTTTGACCCCTTTTCCCCTGGAGCATGTCTGACACTTTGCATTTATCCATTGGGGTGAGGAAGTAACCTCCACGAAAAGGTCTAAATATTGGTAACAAATTCAACCAGTTCTAAACAAAGTCTGCAGCTCCTTGATGGATAACCCCCTATATCACGTCATGAGAACTATAGAAACAAGAACTCATCCCCCCTGCAAATTCCAAATTCCAACACGTAAACATTTAAAAAACAAGGGGGTGGCTCTGCACCTCCTCTTCTTGGCGCTGACGGGCACAGGATGGGATTCTGTCCCCATTATGACAACTAGCAGCTGGTGCGCCTCCTTGCATGTGGTGATGTGGGGGATTGAGTCCCCTGGTAGTGCGGTGTCCGCGGGCCTGGGATCCCCCAGCAACCACCAGCAACACCCTCCAAATGTCACAAGTTGATCCTAACAACAGGTGCACATTTCTTTTTTTGTCGCGGGACGCCTGGCTTCCAAGATGACTTTAACCACCTCCGGAGAAAATTCAAACGTGTTCAGCTGTTGCTGCTCTATCTCCAAGCATGAAGGTGGAGTTTGCGAAGTCCTGTGTGCAGAACCCTTCTGTGCTACTATAATAGCAAGGGGGGGGGGGGGGCTGTTTGTTGGACAGATGCTCATGCCCAGGAGCTATGGATACCGTGCACTTCGCAGGCCAGGACCACTAGGGTAGGCCCGGTTGCTCCTGATCTTGAAATTTCGGGGGGAAAATGGTAATGGTGAGAAGGCATACAGTGGTCCTGATTTTGACTCAAGCAGAACGAGTCTCTGAACAAGAGATCGTAGTAGTCTGTTACTCTATGTAGTGTGCAAAACCAGGCACAGTGTGTAGAGGGTCTGGGCAATCACATGTTGGCTTACAGAAGTAAAAAATGAGACCACCTAATGCTCCAATTTATGTGGTAGCTTGGTCGAGCTGTTAGGCTAACCTTGGTGAAGTGCTAAGCATCTGTTGTATTCACAGTATCAATAAATGAGGAAACACACTCAAATTAGCTTAACTGCTCGACCAAGCTGACCCAATCATTGTCCAGTAACCACCACTACACATGCAGTCTCCTCCAAAATCTGAACGTGGTTGGAGAGGTCCCCTTGGTGTTGAGCCCACAGCAACTTCAGAATCTACAGAAGAGCCTGCATATTCCATATTCCACCTGGCATGCTTGACCAGTCAGATGCACAATGCCATCAGTTTCAGCAGCTTTAGAGTTGACTTCACTTAAAACCAGAGCTGAGATTAAAAGATGGGGATCATAGCCGGATTAGCATGGACTCTTTTTCTAGGGAAAAATACAGTGTCCAGAATGGCTCAGATTAAGGGGAACATCTGAGAAGTCACGTGGATGGTGAACCCTAAAGTGAACAGGAGGTTTGCCGTAGTCTAGAGGTGGTCGACGGTTGCCTGGGACAAGCTCCACATCAAGAGTCAGTCGTTAAGGTAGAGGAAGACCAGTAGCTTATGGAAATAGGCATCCTACAGGTCCAACAACACCATCCAGTCTCCAGGTTCAGGGGCGGGTAAGCCCTGGACCAGTTTTCAATTTTTTGACCAGATGAAGGCATTGAGAGTACGCAGGTATATATCAGAAGCAATGCATCCATCCTTCTTTGACAGCATAAAATTATGGGGATCACACTCCCATCTTTTGCCTTTGTTGCGAGCACCTCAACATCTCTTTTGGCCAAAAGAACCCGCACTTCCTGCAGCAATAATGAAAGATGGTTCTCCATCAGTCACTGGAGAGATGGTGGAGGATGCGGTTGTGAAGAACGGAAAGGTAGGCAGTAGCCCTTCATGCGCAGTTTGGAGGAACCACCTGTCTGATGTTCTGGCCTAGAAACCCGGCAAGAATTATGTGATCTCACCTCCTACTAGGTGGCTGTGCTTCATTAAGGGCACATTAAAGAGGCTTGGCTTTTGGGGTTGTAGGGGGTGACAGTGGAATGGGCAGACCATTGATCTTGACCGTGGAGGCAGTGGGCACTACAGCTGTGGCCACAAAACTGTGGTGCGTTGTACAAGGTTGGATTGGCTGATGGTATGGGGTACTTCTGCCAAATCCACAAAAGGAATTGTATGGCTGATGTGGCTCGCGAGGTGAGGAAGATAAGCCTAGGGAGTGTGCCATGGCCCTGCTCTCCTTGAGCTGTTGGAGAGCAGAGTCTGTCTTGACCTCAAATAGATGAGTCCTGTCAAACGGCATGTCGATAAGACACAATTCGACATTGCCTGAAAAACAGTGCACCACAGCCAAGCATGGCAACAAATGGAAACACTGGTGCCAAAGGCCCACCTGCTGGAATCAGTGGCATCCAGGCCACAACAAATTGTGACCTTGGCTGCATCCCAACAATCCAAGAAGGCCTTGGAGAGGATCGGTCGAAGATCTTCAGGGACACCTAGGCAGACGTGAGCCACTGAGTCTCAAAGGGTGAGAACAATAGCACCTCAGCAGGCAGCTGGCATTCGCTGACCTGGGAGCCAAGATGGTAGACAAGAAAACCCTCTTCCCAAACATCTCCACCCTTTTGACTCCCTACCTGGGGGAGGAGTCACTGGGAATGTGATGGGATTTGTTGTGCTTGAAAAAGCCTGCACTACCAAGCTTTCAGGAGAGGAGTGTGGAGAAAAAAAGTTCAGGGTCTCTCAGGCAGGGCAAAGGAGGCTAGAGCAAGGTTTGGACCATACACCCCCCCCACCCCCCCACACACACACACACACACAAACAAAGTATCTGTAAGGGCCTTGTTAAATGGTAAAAGGGGCAAGATAAACTTCTACCCTGTAAAGACATTGGTCTTGATGCCCTAGGTGGGGAGCTGGAGTTTCGAGAACTTCAGCCACCCTATGCATAACCATAGCATAGGGAAGCACTCTCTTCATTGGCAGGGCCTGGGGTAAAAGGTGACTGGACTCAAGAGAGGTACCAAGGCCACTTTGCCTTCTGTAGGTCATCATACTAGTTCTCACTGTGATAGGATTTGCCAACCTCATAACCCACATTGTAATAGTTTTCAGAATCCATGCCAAACAGGAAAGTCAGGGTGTACATTCTTTGTTGGGGTGGTAGACCAAGTAGAGGAAAAACAGCTTTAACGGTGGCCAGAAGCAACTTCAATCAAGGCTGAACCAGCGCTGACTCTACATCAGAGACGACAATTGGAGCCTCGCCCTGTGGTGTCGACTGATTCAGACGTGGATAATGGTGCCGGAGGTGGGGTCAAGAGCGGATCCGAAGACAGCCCCCGCTACGGGCTCAAAGGGTCCAGCTGGAGCCAGGGGGGCAAATCCACTATCAGTAACAGGTGTAAGAATTCTTGTCTCTGTGGTGCCTGTAGGTGCATCAGAAGGAGTCGGCAAAGATCTGAAGAGTCAGAGCATGGCTTGGCTGAAATCTTAGATCTGCTTAGGAGTGGCAGACAGTCCCGGAAACTCTGGTTGTGCCGGAATAAGTTGTGGGATCGGCTCAAAAGTCAAATGACTGTGGGAGAGAGATCAAGATGTAAGATGCTGCCCATGCGCCTTCTAAATTGAGTGTGAGTGATGGTAAGGGGCCACGTCCCACGTAGATGTCTTGCGTTTTTTCTCCAGCTTACCCAAAGATTTGGATCAAAAGGAAGAACGACCTCGAACAACCCACAGAACTTCTGGATCTTGAATAAGACTGACCTTTTGATATGGACCAATCACCTTGTGAGTCTTCCAATGCTTGGTGATGCAGAGTTTGACCCTATCTCGAATGACCTTCAGGTTCATCAACATGCAGTCACTGCAGGCCTTAGAGCTGTGGCTCAGCCACAGGCACATTTGGTGAGGATCAGTTACATTTTTTGCGACAGACCTCACAAGACTTGAAACCTACCATTTTGGGAGGTGACAAGTCCCTTGCACACTGTAAACAATTTTTTGATCAAAATAAGGATCTCAAAGAGAAGAAAGGTAGCACTGTATCTGGTGGCACGGAAAGAAAAAAAAACTGAAGTCTACGCAAAGAAGTGGTTCCTAAATAGACTCCGCGTATCATTTCAGAAGCAGAACAGCGCCCGGCAAGCAGACGTACAGCTGAAAATTTTCTGAATCCAGTCTGACATCTGGGGAATATTGAAACGGTGTGGATAGAAGTCTCTATCAGAATGTTTTAGTGCTGAGGTACATGTGGCTCTGCTTTCTTGAATCACTGAGAAAGAAGAAAACTATTTCTGAACGCAGTCTATTGCCTGTGGAAACAGTTAAACATGATGAATCGTAGAATTATATTGTTTGTCCAATGTAAGACGTAGGGCCTGATTTATATTTCAGCATACAGGTTACTATGTCACAACGGTGATGGATATCCTGTCCGTCTAAGTATAAATCCCATTATTTCATATGGGATTTATGTTTTGGCGGACAGGCTTTCCATCAACTTTGTGATGGAGTAACCAGTCTGTGGAAATCTAAATCAAGCCCATAAGTCTAAGGGCTGGAAATGAAAGAAAATCACAGGTGTTGTGTATTCCCTGACTGGGTTGGAAATTGTGTTTCAAGATGAAATGGGAATTACAAGGAATATACATCATATCCCTCGTAATCCCCTCAGCAATTTCAGCAGCTGAAACGTGGAATTAATTACTGGAGCAGAACAGCCTGAACATAGGAAATTGCCACAGAAATTGAATATGGAGTTCAGTATGTAATTCCCCATTTCTCAGGCGGTCCTCGAGTGAAAAGTCAGTATACTGTGATAGTCCCACAGCCAAAATTATCAATGACATGTATAAATTTGGGTGCAGGAATACTGATGCTGCATTCTCATAGCAATGCAGAGCCCAATGAAAGGTAAACAAGTGCATGTATTTTTTCTTTACAAACTATTTAATAAAGGCAAATTTATTATTTTGGGAAAATATAAATGTGCATGTGACCGCCAAAATACAGCTAACGCTCGATGTAAAACACTTTTGTAAAGGTCAGAAAGATTTTACTCACAAAAAGAATACTTAACGGGGAATCACACACAAGCATTTGCAAAATTAAATGTACTCTTTGCAACCACGTCATTGTTAAAATAGTTTGCTACCCATATAAAGAACATTATTAATGTTAAGTTGTCTTTGGCAAAGTCTGTAAGATGACAGAACATATACTTACTGGCAGAAGTACTACTGAAGCACTCGGTGCAAGATCCAAAGCCAATAATGTGCTCCCATAGTCCTCCCTGGTAAATTCCCTCCTGGGAAACATTGTAGCCAACGAAAAGTTGCCATATGTATTGCCAACTCTCTGTAGAAATACAAAACAACATCTAATATGTTTTATACAACCAACAGAAGTGATCTGAAAACAACTATGAAGTATTTTAACTTTTTTTTGGTGGGGAGTTTAAATCCACATTGCACATTTCATTACAGGAGATGCAAGGCGTCTTGGCTTACCACCCCAGAGATAAAGGCGATCGATATTCGTTGGAACTACCCACTTGACTTGTAATCAGACAATAAACCACATTTGAATGTAGAGTACATATTGTCAAGTCCAATGATAGATATCTCCTGATTGTGGGAGCTTGAACGACTTCAAAACAGACCTATTCCATCTCTCAACAGCAGGAAAACTGATTAAGTGCAGGGGATCCACCCACAAACCTGTCGAAAGTGTTACAATATCATTGTGGAATAAAGGAATTATACCCTTCAAGCCATAGGGAGAAACATAGTAATGCTGTGCTTAAATTCAACAATTATTATTTGAAATAAAAAATATGTATCTTTGATAGCTACATTACTGGTGAATAGTTAACCTTCCTGCAGATTCCTCACCTTATGAATATTCCTTCCAGGTTTCAGACTGGCATAAAAAGCAAACTTTTCCTTCGCAATGAATCTCACTGCCTGCAAATGGCTCCAGCAAAGTCTTTGCTTCCAAATGTGACGTCAGGGTGTATTAGGCACCAACCTGTACATTGATGCTATTTACTGGTACGTTTTCCACACAGCATTACGTGGGCAAAGAGGAGCCAAGATTCACTATGGTGACATATACAGCACAAAACATGTTTGCATACTCTGGGATCTTATTAATCACAGCACCAGATAACCAGGGAGGTTTGGTGAGAAATCTGCAAGAAGAAAACATTACGTACTTCTAATCAGGTTCTGCATCATAGTCATCTTCAATGAAGTCATCAATGTTAGAATAATTCCCTGTTGCATGCGGGGACCCCTGGAACACTTAAACCACTTCATCTACAACTTAGGTGCCATAGCCAGTATGATTTTATGATGTGTAGCACCTACCAATGCCTAGCACTAGTCAAATCTTTTCCTGTTTCAATCTTAATTCTCTTACATAACCACAATGCAGAATCCGAACCTAAAAGTGTTGCTAAACCTTTCCGCAATTAAGGAAAAAAGACTTTACATTAGCACAGCTAAAGAAAAAGCATCCAGAGTCTTTGAGAAGTATAGAGGTTTCCAAACCCATGATTCCTTGTACTGATATATGCCTCAAGTCAGTTCTTTTTTCCAGCTCGTGAGACTGGAGTCTTGAGTCTTGAAAAAATATAGGTGTTTTTCTAGTCCATTTTGGCAGTTTTATCTAAGTCAGAATATTGTCTTTACTAGGCATGTTCTGTTGCTTTATTTGGCATTTTAGCCAACTTTACCCATTTAGGATGCCTTCCTTATTTGTCAAATGTCCTTTTTGTGACAAAAAGGCAGCAAGCTCTGTACCTCATCAGGTCTGTATTATATGCCTTCCAGATTCTCCCTCTATTAAAGACTATGAGATTTGCTTCAAAATGTATAAATTACTCTAAAAGATAGAGAAGGCGTTAGGCTGAGAGGAGGAAAATAGAAGGGCATGCTAGTTAAGGACAACGATAAAAAATTTACGAGGCCTCCAGGGAAGCACCAGCATCCATTTTAACACTACCCGTGACACCAATGGTCTCCCATGGAGGGAGATCCACTGATAAAATTATGTATCTCACTTTCTCCTGTAGGCTCTCCAGCTCCTTTGCAACCGGTCTTTTTTGTTATTTCACCATAAGAACCAATTCAGACCCATCTATGGCACCTATCCATGTGACTCTACCAAACCAAACGTTATGGTTTCCACACAGACATCAATCTATCCTAATGTGGAAATGATTCCATCAGTAGATGTTCCTCAAACATTTCTATACTCACTTCATGCTCTAGAGGAAGATCATTTACACCTCAGAAGAGCAGTCATTTCATTAATCTTTATTTGGTTATAAAAAGGACCATAAAAGTACAACATGAAAAACATACAATCAGCCTAAGACAACTGTCAAATTTCATAAAACATATCTCCTTCTCAGTTTAACAGCAGCAGAAATATAAGTAAGAACAGCAAAACAAACCTCCGTAAAAGATCAACATTTTTAAAAAATCCATTCCTTCTTGATAAAATGTACAATGCTCAGACTTTAAAATTGTGCGTAAAAAAGCAAACTCTTAACGTGCTGTATAAAGTGCAGACTAACAAAAAATGAGCAGTAGATTGAGTGGAAGAAGCACTACATGGGCAGCATGGTAAAGATGCAAATCAAGATCCAGGTCAAGGAAAGGCAACTAAAAAGTGGGTTGTGTTTACTCTTACCCTTGTAAGGTAAAATCTATGCTCCGGATTTTCTATCCATTTTAGATAGGGCTCCATTCCAGAAGTGGTAGATCTCTGTATGTAATTCAACACTGAAGCCATATCTAAAGCTCTCACCAATCAAGCCTCCTCTATTCAAGAGATATTTCCGCTTTACTAAGGCTCTCAGAAGAGCAGTCAAAAAAGGATTGCTTCTCAATCACCTGTCAGGTTCTCAGGTGATTGGGATTCTACGTCGTCTTACACTACAGCGCCGATTACTGGCTCTTCATCTAAAGCAGGCTACCCAATGAGGAGCTCGTGAGCTACCAGTAGCTCTCCAACTACCTATACGTAGCTCATCTGTGTGTTCAATTAGAAGCTTTTGCTTGGTTGCATTAATATGTGCATACCAAAATGGAAAAGCATTCATTAAAAACGAAAATGTGTGTATTTTCAGAACTCATAAGCAGAAGTTTGTAGAAAAATGCATGATTTTCCAAAATATATTAAAAGCTGATATTTGAGTGAAAGATCGAATTGTGTTGTGGAGTTTTATTACTGACATTATGAACTTGGTGCTAGGGGCATTGCAGCCAGGGCTACTGTGTCACCCATGTAGAACCATTCCACATTGACAAGGCATTTTTGGGTTACTGCTAGCAGCCGTGCCCCCGGTACGGGGGTATCTGTTATGGAAATACTTCAGCCCAGAGCACCTTTTAGGCCTGGTCTCTTATAGTGCAATGCCTGGAAGACATATGTAACAATCTGGCCATTACAAAAGCAGCTGTGCCTTGGCTGCTAAAGAAATGTAGGTCTCTGGATGAAGATATTGAACCACTGTGCTTGATTATGGTGTCTAAGGTCCAGAACAAGCATCCTTTAACACCAGAGGCTTCAGTCTCTGCAGGAAGGGTAGGGTAAAAGAATGGATGCCGCTGGAAAGAGAATCTGCAGTACGGACTCCACTGCCCTTAAAGCTGCAAGTACTAGAGCTCTCCTAAGAATATACAATCATTTTCTTTTGGAAACAGTTTGGATATTTGCTGTTTACCCAAATCATCAGTGTAGGCATCGACTCAGGAGAACTGGCTATGTCAGACTTTTGCCATGGAATTACACTGTGAAGATTATCATGGCTCAATTCTGAAACCCTATGCTTAATTGAATATTTTGAACTTGGCATTCACTGGCAATACTATCTTTGGTCAGCACACAGAGGAAGAGATGCTCCTAATTATGTCAGAAGCACAGACTTTAAATGTTGTGGGTCTGGAAGAGCACAAAACATTTTATGAAATGAGTTACTTCTGCAAATCCCTCTGTTATTTCAAAGGATAGAAAGTTCAATGCTCTTGTTGACTATTATTGTCAATGCCAACAGCAGCAAAAACAATAATTATACGGACACTCTTACCATCGGAGACACAACCCAAGTCTATTGGTTAACATTAGTTGACAAATTCATTTGGACGTCGACCGTCCAAGACAACAGCTCTCTGGTCTTTTGTTTCCTCCTCTGTATACACAACTCAAGCAGGGTGGAGTGTTACTCAACATCTACAAGAGCGGCAAAATATTACAACTAATAACTGGATGCTCTCTTTGTTTCAAAGCCCAACATCCTTCAGTTCCGCCAGTTTCAGCATTAGAACATGGCTTCTGTGAACTGTGCAAGGAAACCTCACCACTACTAAATAAGAGAACAAAATCATTCCTCAGCCATGAAATGGGGAAAGGAGTCTATTCAGAGTACATCCTCATAACGACGAAATGAAACAGGGCAGACTTGAGTCATCTCAAATGGATCAAAGGGGTAAGGTTCTAGCACTTCATCAAATCTTTCCTCAACTCAGGAAAGGGGGCTGAATGTGCTCCCTGCAGGACACATATTTTCACACTCGAATAGCAGAGACACATAGGACGTTTCTTAGAGGGAAAGAAGCATAACAAGTATGTAGTACTGTCTTTCAGTCTCAAGTTTGCAGGTTGGACATTCCCCAAGTGTATTGCAGTAGAAGCAGTAGCCCATCTTTGTCTCCAAAAGATAATGATATATCAATAACTGGATTAGTTGATAACCGAAACAATTAAATGAAAGTAAAAACAAAAAGACATTAGCAGTACTGCACGTTTACTTTTTTGTCTGAGGCTGCAAATAAGTTATCAACAATGAACTGTGTCACCAGTTCAAATAACAGGCCTAGAACCACTATAAGACTGTCAAATATAAGTAATACACTGTTCCAACCATGTAAAACAGAAAGTAGTGACCGGGGTCCTAAATTCTAGGAGCAAGAGGCCTCACACACCCATAGGGTGTCATGCTTCATCATAGGCACTGCTCCTCGTCAGACCGGCGCTGCAATGTCTGACGGGCACCACCCCGTGAGGGGGGGCTCTTTGCCGGAGATCTTTTTATGTGGTGGTGCCGTGACCCCAAAGGTAATTGAAGTGTCAACGGAGATCAAAAAAGAATGTGATTTAAAATTGACTACCAAAACCGCCACTGAGACAATGGATTTTATTAGACCAGATGGACGGTCAGGGCCAAGGTTAAAAATATATAGTCAGAAGAGTGAATAGAGAAATTAAGATCAATCACTCTTATAGTGAAAAAATGTATCAAAAGGAGGGGTCTGGGAATTTTCCAAAATCTACCCTCTCATGGGTCAACATGTTTCGCATCCTGGTGGTCCAAACGGATCCAGTGATGCTTCATCAGGACCTTATATGACTATGTGTATCTCCTAAGTAATAAGGGCCACATATATTTCCGAACAAGGTATACAAGTTACTATAAGCCCGCAATTAGCTGGGGGGAGTAACAATCACTTACATGAACGTGGAACCAGTCGTTCCTAACTCGTGCCCGTCCTAAACTTGAAGACGCGCATCCTAGGAATACACAGACCAATGGTCCAGCGCTAAATTCTAAGATCTTCGGGAACCACGGACCGGGGTAGGTTACGTCCTGGTCACAGCAGCAGACAAAAACGTCATTTAGCGCTGGACCATTGGTCTGTGTATTCCTAGGATGCGCGTCTTCAAGTTTAGGACGGGCACGAGTTAGGAACGACTGGTTCCACGTTCATGTAAGTGATTGTTACTCCCCCCAGCTAATTGCGGGCTTATAGTAACTTGTATACCTTGTTCGGAAATATATGTGGCCCTTATTACTTAGGAGATACACATAGTCATATAAGGTCCTGATGAAGCATCACTGGATCCGTTTGGACCACCAGGATGCGAAACATGTTGACCCATGAGAGGGTAGATTTTGGAAAATTCCCAGACCCCTCCTTTTGATACATTTTTTCACTATAAGAGTGATTGATCTTAATTTCTCTATTCACTCTTCTGACTATATATTTTTAACCTTGGCCCTGACCGTCCATCTGGTCTAATAAAATCCATTGTCTCAGTGGCGGTTTTGGTAGTCAATTTTAAATCACATTCTTTTTTGATCTCCGTTGACACTTCAATTACCTTTGGGGTCACGGCACCACCACATAAAAAGATCTCCGGCAAAGAGCCCCCCCTCACGGGGTGGTGCCCGTCAGACATTGCAGCGCCGGTCTGACGAGGAGCAGTGCCTATGATGAAGCATGACACCCTATGGGTGTGTGAGGCCTCTTGCTCCTAGAATTTAGGACCCCGGTCACTACTTTCTGTTTTACATGGTTGGAACAGTGTATTACTTATTTTTGATGTTTCCATTTGGAGGATATACACTGGACCATAATTCCTCCTGATCCCTCCCGTATTTTGACCACTATAAGACTGCACAAGGTTAAGCGTTTCTTTCAGTGAACAGAATATTATCAATTTTTAAGTAAAATGTCAGCACCTCATGAACACTCCAAATTCAACAGCACATAACATCTTAGCCCTTCTGGGTTCAATTGCGTCCTGTAAAACGAATTTCTAAATGCAAGAACACACACAAGACCTCTTCAGCAATGCCTAGGAGATGAATTGTCACAGAAAAGTGGACGAATGGGATAACAAGCAGCAGCTCAATTGTTGTCCTGGTGGTGCAAACTACTGCAGAGTGTACCATTCCTACAGAATCTGTCACTTCAGACAATGGTAACAGATGCCTAGCTGCTTGACTGAAGTGTTTACCTAGGTAATCTGTGTGTCTAAGGTTGCCAGTCAACTAAATGGAGCTCCTACCACATCAGCTTTTTGCAGCCCAGAACAACTTACCTAGCACCGAAGCCCTTTCTGACTACCTTAACATCGAATTGGACTCTAGTACAAAGTCATCACCACAATCTATTGCCTCAACAAACAAGGAGCAACCAGATCGAGATCACTACCATTAGAAGACTAAATACATTTTGATGTGACGGTTAGCCTGGAACATGAGTCAATTAAAGTGATTCACCTTTCATGAATATAGACCCAAGCAGTGTATGCACTATACAGATTCTCTAAAAAAAAAAAAAAAAAAAAAATAGACATACAGGTATTACACATGGCCTCTTGAATTATGCGGTTGGGTTGGTGCCAAAATATGTGGCAGGGGTGAGCAAATTATGCAGCAAGAAAAGGCAAACTAAGCAGAATAATGTAGCATACATTTTGTTAGTATTACTTCATTTTGTTGTCATTTTTAGATTTGGTAACACTGCTTGGGCATTGTTATTACCTCATTAATACCGGTTTACTAAATATAGCACTAATTAACAGAAAGGTGACCGACCAGTCATCCTTTTTAAAAGGGACTTCGGCAAAATGTTCCTGTGTATTTAGTAACTTTTGAACAGTTTGAGCTAGAAACAACTTTTTGTTAAAATCTGCATATTATGCAGCAGATGGACGGTGCATCAAACCTATAATTATGTGAAAAACCCTGCTGCTGCACAATTGCATAATTTCAGTGGCCCTGGTATTAGATGACAAAGTACCTTATAATGTCTTCTTGAAATGGACCTTCCCAAGTACAGATCTGTATGCAACAGCACACCCACCGAAGGGCCAAGCTTTGCCTCAAGGAAATGGGAACCAAGTTCACAGGTTCAGCGGGCAGTGCCCTTTTGATCAACAGGTCAAAGATTTTCCAACCATTCCACTAATTCCAACAGTGTTATTGAAATTGCGAACTGCCCAGGCAACTCTGATTTCGATCGCTCATAAGTAAACAAGGCAATGGTGGTTCCCGGATCTCCTGTAGTTATTGATAAAGCCACACGTAGACCGTCATGCAAACTGATCCTACCTCCCAGGTTGCAATGTGAATTGTTACATCCAAATCTGATGTCATTTAGGTTGGCAGCATGCTTCAATTTACTTCAAGCCTGCATGGGCATTTTGAGGTGTATAACTAGATCCCTTGTGTCAAGATGAAAAATCTTTTATCTTGTGGTCTCAAAAAAGAATAGGTACAATCCCATGCTATGCCAAGAATACGCATTACTTCGGATATTCAACTGAGTCTGATTGAAGGTGTTTTTGCACAATTCCACTCTATCCCTTATTTCTGAGACCTGTAATGTTGGGGATTTGCTTGTTACTCTAGTATAACATTTATGTCTTTCAATGAAGATCCTACAATGCAAACATAAGGGTTGCTTGTATTTCTGGTTCTGCATCACAATGATCTTCATGAAGTCCTACCCTCATGCCTCCCCGGCAGTTATCTCAGCCATGAAGGACGAAAATCACAGGGTCCGTTTACTATTGGATTCTACGCCTCTGTCACAAAACTGACTCCATGCACAATTGTCTCACCTGTTCTACAGTACTACTGTCAGAAGCAGAATTGATGGAAAGGCCCTGTGTCTTCATGATACACAGATGGGTAACCCATCATAGTGGACCGTGACTATGATAGCTTGAGGCTGAATGAGCAACCCCTCTGAAAGTTGGAGTGGTCCATCCACTAGTACAACTATTACTGGAAACCACTCATCTGCCACATAGTGAGAGGCACAGACATGATGTATAAGCCCATGAGGCCTAACACATGCAAGACCAGTAGGACTGGGATCCACTCGAGTCAGACACACATGTATCATCATTAGAATATTTTCCATTTACAAAGGAGGAAGAAGGGCCTTCATGATTGTGTTGAGCACCAACCAATGAAGATCAGCCTCTGATTGGGAGTGCGGTGAGACTTTTGGAAATTGATGGCAAAACTCAGGTCACGGACGAGAGTTAGCGCCCACTCAATATGGTCCTCAAGCAGTGCCGTTGACTCTGCCTTCGTCAGCCAGTTGTTCAAGTACCCAACTACATGAACTCCCAATGCCCATAGTGAAGCTGCCAAGACTGCTAACACTTTCATAAAAACATGAGGAGCTGAAGTCAGAATAATCAAGAGGACAGTTAAGAAATGGTTTTGGACCCCAAGTTCAATCTCAAGTAGCACCTGTGTCTGCAGAAAATTGGAAATTGAAAGGACACCAACCAATCTCTAGAGTTCAAAGCCAACAGAATCTTGTTCAGGGACGGCATCGTGAATTTGCCTTGCTGGATGAACAGAAGCCAGAGATGCAGAATAGACCTCAAGCTTCCATCATCTTGGGAATCCAAAGGAAAAGAGAGGAAAATCCCAAGAATCTGTTTGTGTGTTGGAAAGTGGATTACTGGTAAGGGCAGGTAATTACCTACACTAAGCAATAGGCAACTAACCCCCACTAGGTTCAGTTAGGTCTCAAAAAATTAACCCCAGCTCAACCCTTGGTAGGTTGGCAACAAGAGACAAGGCTTAACTTAGTTTAGTTTAGTTTTAAGGATTTATAAAGCGCGTAGTGACCCGAAGGCATCCCAGCCTTAGGAGACAAGTGTAAAGCATTCAAGTAGCACAAAACAGTAATTAAATAAAAGACAGGAATCACTTTACAAATCCAAAACCAATTTATAAAAAATAGGAAATATTTTTAGCTTTAAAATGACACCAAAACAAATGAAATCGGATAAGGGGAACCGGAGATTCGAATTAGTGTTTTTTAGAGCATAGAAACGATTAGCGCCAATCTGGTCATCTGGTCGCACCTCGACCAGGCCAAAGTCAAGGTTTAAGGCCGACTGCGATGAAGCCCTGCTCGGCTATAGCAAGCAGGAGGCCTTGGTCAAAAGTTTACCTTCGGACGTATTCGTTTTCTTGAAGATTTTCTTCAGTCAGACGAAGTCGCCAGTCCAATCCGACCTTCCTGGAGCCCTTCCTCAGATAATCATTGTGGAAGACCTCAGTGAAGATTTCTACGTTCGGACTTAGACTACAACTCCCAGAATGCACCTGGATCAAACTCCAAAATGGCCACTGGACGGTGGTCTGCTGGTCAGTTTCTTCAGGATCTGAGACAGGGGACTGTGGTTAGCAATTTGTCAAACAGAGAGTCCCTCCTTGAACCAGTTAAAGCCAGGCAAAGTCCTTTTTGTGGTGAAGCTCAACTGTGCAGCTGATGCAGCCCTTCAGAGTGCACTGTCCATGTGCAGGACAAGGGTACAGCAGGACAGTCCTTCTCCTGATGTTCTTCCTTGTAGGGATCGGAGGTGTGGGTGCAGCTCTGCCATATTTATCCTTGCTCCTGGGTGAAAAAACAGAGGGGGGGGTTCGGGTTCTCCAATCAGAGGCAGCATCCTTCCCCCTCGGATGACCACTTCATGGGAAGTGTGGTAAAAATCTATCCCAGGGAGCAAAAGTCTTCAAAAATCCATCATGGCTGAAAATCATTTTGGAGGTTAGATCTGCTTGAGCCCACCCAAGGGTGTGGCTAAAAATCCTAAACACACCCCTCTCTTGCCCTTTCTTAATCTAATCAAGAGGACACCTAATTGTCTGGGGTAGCAGGATGCGAGGGAGGTGATGGGTTGCTCCAAATGTCCTTCCCTGCCTTTGAAGACTAGTTTTGCAGCCCTCCCACCTTCCTGCTTCCCCCATCTGCTGAGGCAGATCTCCTCCCCAGGCACATCCTTTGTTTTCCACCCAGGCCACTTCACACCTCATCAAGGAAGGCTGGCCAATCAGAGAAGGGCACAGCAGAGCTGAAGTTGGCAACTTTTCAGGTAGAGTTTAAAACTCTTTACCTGAACTAGTTATATTAAATCTAACAATTGTAAGTTGTGGGATTTATTATAACAATGAATTTGATACCAAACTCAAGGTATCTGACATTTAAGGGGACTTTGTTAATTAAAATAAAGTCTCCCCATTTTAGCCTATGGAGGCCACTCACTACAGAGAGGTAAAAACGAATATGGCTATTTTACCTCACAGGACTTATAAAACGATTTTAATAAGGTCCAGGCTTATAGTCACATGGCACCCAACCTAAGGGGCACATCTTAGGGGTGCCATATGTAAAAATAAGGTCGTTTAAGCCTTTGGAAGTACTTTTAATTCCAAAGGCGTTTTGCATGTAACTTTAGTTTAAAAGCAGCCAGCAAGGCAGGCCTGCCTTTACAATGACACTGGGCAAATCAGCAGGGCACCCATGGGTGCAATACCTATGCTGGGGCCCCTACATCCTACATGCCCTACCATATATTAGGGACTTATAGGTAGGCTGATACTGGCAATTATAATTAGCCTTATTTGCATATCCACTTTACACAGAGCACTGGCCCTGGGACTGGTAAGCAGTACCCAGGGCACAGCCAAGAGTAAGTAACCACCTTTATCCAGTATCTGTCCACAAGGTTTTGGGGTGACCAGGGCAAAAAGGAGGACTTTCCTACACAGAGGTACCACATTTATAGGACCCTTGTCCAGGAAGATAAGGACTTCAGCCTCTGTAGTTAAGTCATATGCTGCAGACCACGCTCCGAAGGAAGCATGTCGTCTGGAGGAGAAGCCAATCACCAGCAGCTCAACTAAATGACCCAGAGATCTACTGTTGTTTGCACTCAGTGGGTGGCAGAACAGGAACAGCAAGGTGAAGGTGGGAGAGGAGTCAGAGGGGTTTGAAAGCAGCAGAGCCGGTGGAGGATGATGGAGATTAGATCTGCTACTGGCAACACTATGTATCCACCACTGTCCCAAAAACAAGTGATAACACTTTGATAACACTGCACTGCTCTAGAATAATTGCAGGACCTCTCATACTGTTGGCAGAATTGCCACACTAGGAGGACAGGCTCAGGTTGAGAGTCATAGCTCTACTGTTCTTGAAACGTTATATTGTGAAATGAAATGTCTCAATTAATAGTAACTTGACATCAAAGGACATGTGCATGAGCACAGCCTACACAACTCCTGAAAATTCAGGGGAACACATTCAAGCCTGCCGATACAGCACGACAGTTGTACTCACAGACAGAGGCATGATATCTGCAGATTCAAGGCTGTACTTTAGCATATGTTTTAACACATCGAGGCAATCACTCAGATCAGAGAATGGCTTTTTGATATGGTCTGGCTTGTCGCTACAGTAACACTGGTTCTCACAAAGCAAGAACGTATAAGCCTAAAAGGGAGGTGGCATTAGCTGTATAGAGTATCTGAACCAAAAATATCCTTCAAGCTGGCAAACCTTTGGGTCCTGGGGAGATGTTTACGCTAGGGCTCAGTGTTACAATGATCCCCAACCTCCTCCTCTGCCACATAGACGATGCTTCCCCAAAGGACTCCTTGGCAGTGCTGGAATCTGCTTCGAGGGCAATGTTGCTTTCTAATTAGAAATTAGCACTGGAGGGCTGTTGGAAATGGGGTCTCTAGTTGGCAGTCGTTTTGCACCCTGCCCAGGTAGGGACCCTCACTCTAGACAGGACAAGGGAGATACCCGCTCAGATAACCCCTACTCACCCCCTTGGTAGCTTGGCACGAGCAGTCAGGCTAATCTCAGAAGCAATGTGTAAAGCATTTGCACATAACACAGTAATAAGTGAAAACACTACAAAAGGACACTACACCAGTTTTAGAAAAATAGCCAATATTTATCTATATAAAACAAGACCAAATACAATAAAAATCCAACATACAGATAGAAAAATATGAATTCTGCAAGATTTACTCAAAACTACAGTTCCTTGAAGTCGATAGCTCCACCTGGGGCTATCACGGCATCGTGATCAACAAAACCAACAGTTCAGGCCGGCTGTGGCGTTGCAGGCCAGCTACGGTGACGGGAAGACCCACAAACAGTACCTTGGATTTGCAGAGTGTCATGATCCTCGCGGTGAGCTCCGGAGAGCAGCATCACGGATGTCGTGGTGCCGGTTTCGGAGTCAGTGCAGGAGTCGTCGGGCCCTTGAGGTCACACGCGTTGCAGATCGAACTCCAGGCTGATGAAGTCAGGTGCACCGGCGTAGATGGCATTGGGGCTGCGGTGCGAAGTGGGACAATGCGACGTGCGATGTCCACAGGTCAGGGTGCAGGCAGCTGCTCGGTGACGGCGTCCAGCAGCATCGGTGAGACCAGGGCTGCGGTGTGAAGCAGGGCGGTGCAACGTGCGGTGTCCACAGGTCACGGTGCAGGCAGCGGCATCGTCGTTGCTGAAGCGATGTCGTCGGTAGGCCCAAGCCAGCGGTGCGGGACAGGACGGTGCTTCGTGACCCTCACGAGCGGTGTCCACAGGCCACGGTGCAGGCAGGATGCCTGGTGACGACACAGGAGTCAATGGTGCTGGCGTTGTTAGACCGGGGCTGCGGTGCGGGACAAGACGGTGCTTCGTGTACCTCATGAGCGGTGTCCACAGACCACAATGCAGGCAGCGGCGCCAGTGTCAGCAGGAGCGGCGGCGTCGGGGATGCCCAGGCTGCGGTGTGAGCAGGTGATGCCGGAGTGCGGGCCCAAAGGTCGCGGTGCGAGCAGTGGCTCGGTGAAGTCGTCCGTTGGCAGCCTCGGTGAGACCAGGGTCCCGGTGCGAAGCGGGGCAATGTGACTCCGTGTGGCATCAGCAGGTCACGGTGCAGGCCAGCGGCGGCGTTGCGGTGGGTTCTCCTCTTGAACAGCACAAAACACACAGTTCCCAGTGCTGCAGGTCGAGGAAACTGAAGTCTTTGGTGTCCCTGAGACTTCCAACAGGAGGCAAGCTCTACTCCAAGCCCTTGGAGAATTTTCTCAAGCAGGACACACAGCAAAGTTCACCCTTTGCACTCTTTTCAGGCAGAAGCAGCAACTGCAGGCCAGTCCAGCAAAGCAACACAGCAAAGGAACAGTACTCCTCCTTCAGCTCTTCTCCTGGGCAGAGGTTCCTTTTGATTCCAGAAAGATTCTAAAAGTCTGGGGTTTTGGGTCTTCTTCTTATACCCAGTTCAACCTCTGAAGTTGGCAAACTTGAAAGCAAAGTCTCAAGTGTTTGCAAGATCCTTCCTTGTCCAGGCCAGGCCCCAGACACTCACCAGGGGGTCGGAGACGGCATGCACAGTCCTTTCAGGTGTGAGTGATCACTTCTCCTCTCCCCTACAGCACAGATGGCTAATCAAGATGAAAATGAGTTACTTACCTGTAACTGTGGTTCTCCAGTATTGGTATCTTTCATAGATTCACATGCTTGAATTATCCCCGTCGTCGAGGTGGGAGCCTCACGGTAACCTGAAATACACATAGCAGTATACTTTATACACTAGGCCCCAAGGGCCCCCTTAGGTTCTTTTATAGTCTATCCATGTTGTTTTGCAAAAAGACCTAAAGTTGAACCTCAGCCAATCAGGCGTCCACACCCTCTGGAACACTCCCAACAGAGGCTCTTTCCCTGAGATTTTCTAGTACAAGTGTGAAGTTAAGAGCTCATGTAGAAGGTGAGCCTCCGCGAGGAGGAGGGCGGCTTCGCATGTGAATCTATGAAAGATACCAATACTGGAGAACCACAGTTACAGGTAAGTAACTAATTTTCTTCTCCAGTATTGGATCTTTCATCTTCACATGCTTTAATTAGAGTAGCGAGCAGTAATATTGATTAAGTAGACATATAGCCGTACCTTTACAATCCGAACAAACATCAGAATACCAGTAGAAATTAGAATAACAGTACCTCCAGTTAGTGTTCAATGGCAACGTAACAATGTTCCTCTGTAAGTAACAATGAGTCATAATAAGCATAGATCTCTGCATTACAACAAATATGCGGCATGCTACGATAATCAAGCTCTAGCATAAGCATAAGAAATAGAACAGTTTTAATCTTGATTAGAATAAGAAACCATTGGTCACCTTACCCTGGTTGCGAATGTGGGATGATCCAAGAGGCTCACCTTAATGAAGCAAATGCCTCAAGACTGCTTGACCCACTGCTGTGTCCATGTTATTTGCCTCATCGAGACAGTAGTGTTTCGTGAACGTATGCTGTCTGGACCATGTGGCCGCTCTACAGATCTGCCGTAGGGGTCCTCCTGCGAAGAGGGCAGCCGATGCGGCTACCGCCCTTGTCGTGTGGGCTCTTACCCTGCTGTGGAGAGGCTTACCAGACTGAATATGACAGAATTGGACTGCTAGGCCAATCCACCTAGCCACAGTCTGTTTGGATACTGCAAAGCCCTTCCTTACGTTTCCAAAAGCCACGAACAACTGGTCTGACTTGAGTATGCTCTGAGTCTTTTGTAGGTAAAACTTTAGACATCTTTTAACGTCCAGGGAATGCAATGCTTTTTCTGCCACTGTCTGCGGATTAGGAAAAAAGGTTTTCAAAACAACCGGTTCATTCAGATGGAAAGTTGAGAGCACTTTCGGAATATACTTAGGATTCGTTCTCAGAATCACGCTAGTAGTGGTGAACTGAAGAAAAGGCTCTTTGATGGTGAATGCCTGTATGTCACTCACTCTCTTAGCGGAGGTAAGAGCCAGCAACAACACCGTTTTCCATGAAATGAACTTTAACTCCGCTCTATGGATGGGCTCAAAAGGAGGTTTCATGAGCTGCCTCATGACCACGTTTAGGGACCACAACGGTGGAGGCTTCTGCTTGGTGGAAAAGCACGAAACAGGCCTTTAAGGAACTGCTTTACAATTCTGGTGGAATATAATGAAACCGTATCCGGAGATCTGCGGTATCTTTAAATTGCCGCCACGTGCACGCGGATCGAAGAGTATGAGAGTCCAGACATGTGATAGGTTTAACAAGTACGGTAGTACCTTTTCTGGAGGGGAGGAGATTGGGTGGATCCCTTCAGCTGCACACCACAGACAAAAATGCTTCCATTTCAACCTGTAGGTTCTATTGGTAGTATCCGCTCTAGCTCTGGCTAGAATCTCCCTACATTCAGAAGAGATGTTTACGGTGGAGTACTCATGGAACTCAGGAGCCAGGCCCATAAGTGGCGAGATGACGGATCCGGATGTCTGACTCGGCCCTGGTGCATCGTTAACAGGGCTGGCTTCCGTTTGAGTAGCACATGTGGTTGTTCCGAGAGCATGAGGAGCTCCGTGAACCACACCTGTCTGGGCCATCTCAGTGCTATTAATAGGAGGCGACAACCCTCCGCCTTCATCTTGCTGATGACTCTCGGTATCAGTGGGATCGGAGGAAAGGCGTAGGCATAAACGCCGGACCATCTAATTGAAAACGCATTCCCCCACGATCCTCTTTGGGGAAGCGAGCTTGCGTAGTAAGGGTCTTTCTTGTTCTCGAACGTGGCAAACAGATCAATGTTTGGTGTGCCCCATAACTGGAAGAGTTGGTCCAGAATCTCCTGGTCTAGTTCCCACTCGTGGTAGGGGATAATTGTCCTGCTCAGGGTATCCGCTAGCACGTTGGTGTGTCCTGGGACATGCTCTGCTTTCAGAGAAATGTTGTGTGCTATGGCCCATTTCCAGATGTTTTGAGCCTGATTCGAGAGCTGTAGAGACCTTGTGCCACCCTGTTTGTTTAGCTACAACATGCTCGTGGTATTGTCCGTCCTGATTAAGACATCTGAGCCCTGAAGCCTTGGCAAGAAAGCTTTTAGAGCGAAATCTATTGCTTTGAGCTCCAGCTGATTGATGTGGAGCGGTCTGTCCTTTGGAGTCCAAGACCCACTGATTTGAAGATCTTGAAGGTGGGCTCCTCAACCTTCGAGGGAGGCATCCGTCATCACGATATAGCGAGGCACCTGACGAAGAAACGTGAGACCGCTGGACAAATTTGCCGGTGTCGCCCACCAAGCCATAGCTGCTCTCATTTCCGGTGTGATGAGAATTTTGTCCTCGAAAGAGCCCTGAACCTGGCACCATTGCACATCCAATTGCTCTTGCAGGGGCCGCATATACAGTCTGCAGTCTGGAACCTGCGGAATGCATGACGAGATCATTCCCAGCAATGACTTGTAAGTGCGAACTGAAACGCACTTTTTTGCCGGGAGGTTGCGGGCTAACCTGTTGAGCTTTAATTTCCTTTCCTGCGACGGGTACACCTTGCTTTGGACAGTGTCCAGTACCACTCCTAAGAAGTTCAATGTCTGCGTGGGGTGAAGATGCGACTTCTGGTAGTTGACGGTAAGTCCCAGATCGTCGAAAAACTGGAGGCAGAGAGATATGGGACGCACCACTTGACCTTTTGAGGGTGCTTTGATGAGCCAGTCGTCGAGATAAGGAAACACCTGCATGCCCGACTGGTGAAGATGAGCCGCTACTGGAGCCAGCATCCTTGTAAAAATTCTGGGGGCTGATTTTAAACCGAAAGGTAGGACCCAAAACTGTAGATGCATGCCAGCTACCTTGAACCTGAGGAATTTTTGATGGTTGCGGTGTATCGGAACATGAAAATACGCATCCTGGAGGTCTAGGGATGCCATACGATCTCCGGTACTCAGGAGGCGCAAGATGTCCTGCAGTGTTACCATCCTGAATTATTGTTTCTTCCGAAACTTGTTTAGCGACCTTAAGTCCAGAATGGGGCGCCAGTCTCCTGAAGGTTTCTTTACCAGAAAGAAGCGTGAATAGAACCCCTTGTTCCTGTGCGGAGCAGGGACCAGCTCTATTGCTCCCTTGCGTAGCATCACTTGTACTTCTTTGAGGAGTTGGGCTACTCGTGGAGGTGGAGGGACCGACGGAGGGACGTCTGGTGGTTTCTGTATGAACTCCAGAGTATGCCCTCTGGCCACTACATCCAACACCCACCTGTCTGAGGTTATAACTTTCCAACGAAGGAAGTGAGAAGTGATGCCACCCCTGACCTTCGAGCCCCTGGTAGTGTAGGAAGCTGGTATGGCTAGCTGGTCATTTGTTTCTGCTGATATCTCTTCCCCGTGGCGCTGGTCTTCCCTTCGCCGGGTGCCGATATGCCGCGGTAGGTGGTAACCGGTAATGCTGTTGATGTTGGCCGTATTGTTGTCTGGGTCCTGCTGTAAAGGACTGATACTGGGGTCTGTGTTGTTGAAAATCCACTCAAAAGGAGTAATTTCCTCTACCTCTTGCCCCACGAAAGGGCTGCCTGCGGTACTGCCAGGTACCAAGCGATCTTGCTGTGTCAGTATCTGTTTTGATGGACTGTAGCATGTCGTCAACATGCTTCCCAAATAGACTTTCCCCATCATACACCATATCTAGAATGCAGCTCTGGACTTCTGGGCGGAAAGATGTAGACATGAGCCATCCCTGTCTACGCAAGACTGCTGCTCCTGCGAGCTGCCGGAATCCTGTTAACAAAATGTCTATCGCGCAGTCAATGATTTCTGCTGCGATCCGCTCACCCTCTTGCAGCACTTTCTTTGCTTCCACCTGGACATCCCCAGGTAACAAATCCACGTAAGCTGACATGTCCACCCACATCTGGCAATCGTACCTCCCTAGTATGGCCAGGGTGTTAGCCGCCTTTACTGTGATCGCCGCCACTGAGGAGAACTTTTAACCAATGTTATCCAACCTCCTCCCATCCTCGTCTGGAGGCGCTGCGATAGGTGCCGAAGGTTTCTTTGATAGACGTTGTGCAGTCTGGGATATTACAGAATCCGGCTTTGGTTGCGATATTAAACAGGCTGCAGTGTTGTCAGGGGCCTTGTATTTCTTTTCCAGCTTTGGCATCTGTGAAGGCACTGTGGCTGGGTTCTTCATTGCCTTCAATCCCCCCTGCCATAGGAAGTCCACTATTGGGATCGCTCTTACTGATTTCCTTGATGGTTCCTTGAAATCATATAAGAAACAATCTGTTTCCTGGGAAATGATAGGCAAGTTGAATCTCTTGGCTGCCCTTTCCATTAAGTTGTGGAAACCCCCGATGTCCTAAGGAGGTGAATCAACCGGTCCTGCTGGCGGTGGTGACAGCGTGGGAATTAGGTAGTCATCCTACTCACTAGGGGCCGCCTCAGAAATCTCTCCTTCTTCCCTCTCTTCATCTGTCGAGATGTGGTCATCTTGTGGCGGTGGAACCATTGGGACACTTCTGTGCGGTGTTCCTGGGAGGCTGGTAAAAGGGGTCTGCATAGGTGTCCGTTGACTAAGGTCAAGATGGAGTTACCGGCGTTGCAGGTGGGAATCGTCTATAGTAGTCTTTGAGCATACTCTGTAGATCTGTCACCAGAGACCTGGGCACAGGGAAAGGAGATTCCTGCTTCCCCGTTGGGTATGAAGAGCCCTCCTGATATATAGTTGAGGAATAATAGAGCTGCTGCTGCCCTTCTTCCTCCTCATCCAAGTCTTGGCATTTTACATGCAGCTGAGATGGACTACTGGCTGCACCGAACATTCCCTCATCCTGGGAATAATTGTCCTCATCGTCATCCAGGAGATGCTGCGGGGGATATGGCAAGACTTTGCTTGGAGACGTATGTCTTTGAAGGATTGATGATGGTCTTTATCCCATGGTGATAAAAGAAAGCGGGAGGAATCTTGTGGACTCATGCTGTGCTCCGAAATCTCCAGAGGGGGGCATGATGGTCGACGATTGTGTGGACAAAACTTCCATCTCTGCCACTGACACTGCAGTGTTCGTCGTCCACAGTCCCCTAGTCGACGGTTCTCTCTTAAACAACAGTTGTGCCGTTGACGGATCTGTCATCGACGGTGGTGTCGTCGACAGGTCTCTAGTCGACGACGAAGGTGTGCTAGTCGACGTCGTATTCCTCATCCTCGCGGACAGGTGCTTCGTCGACGATAGTGCGGTCGTCGACAGGTGGACCATTGCTGCTTCCGCTGTCGATGTCTTCGTTTAGCAGTTATGATCTTTGTCGATGAAAGCGGTGATGATGTTATTATCATTGGAGACGTCATCGTCGTTGCTGTGACTGTCGACGGGGTCGTCGACGAACGTTTTTTGGGAACATCAGAGGAAGGCCTTACCGGATCTCTCGTCAGCGACAGAGACAGAGAGGCACTTTTTGTGGGTGCCTTTTTTCCCCACAGGCATCGTAGGCTCTAAATGAACCTTTTTTAGGAGTTTTGCCTGGGTCTCTGATCCGGCAGTAGCAGGCTCTTGGCGCCCCCGTTTCTCCATAGATTTATGTTTTGTCTTCTTAATCAACTTCTTTAGGGGTTCCACAAATAGTCTTCCCTTCTCTCCAGGACGTTTGAGGGAGCGAGATGATGTTTCACTCTCATCTGAGGATGGATTTTCCATGGCCTTCTGTCTCTGGAGCCACAACAGAAGCCTACCCTCACGGTCCTTTTCGGGTTTTCTGACTAAAGGTGCGACAGATTTTACAGTCTCTCACCTTGTGGTCAGGATGCAGGCAATAGATACACTTTCTGTGGGGGTCATCAACGTGAAGTCTCTTCTTCCCACAGCTGCCACAATCTTTAAACAGACCTTTCTTAGTCTGCTGAGACATGTTAGAATGGTAAAAGTGAAATTTTCTGAGAGAAAAATTCCTGAAAGAAAGGTATACTGAGCAGAACTCAGGGAGAATCCCTTCACACGACGTGCAGTAGAAAATCTGAGGGAAAGAGCCTCTGTTGGGAGTGTTCTAGAGGGTGTGGACGCCCGATTGGCTAAGGTTCAACTTTGGTTCTTTTTGCAAAACGACATGGATAGACTATAAAAGAACCTAAGGGGCCCTTGGGGCCTAGTGTATAAAGTGTACTGCTATGTGTATTTACGGTTACCGTGAGGCTCCCACCTCGACGACGGGGATGATTCAAGCATGTGAATCTATGAAAGATCCAATACTGGAGAAATGCAGGCTACACCCCAGCCCCCTTTGTGTCACTCTCTAGAGGAGAGGTGTGAACAGCCCAACTGTCAAACTGACCCAGACAGGGAATCCACAAACAGGCAGAGTCACAGAATGGATTAAGCAAGAAAATGCCTACTTTCTAAAAGTGGCATTTTCAAACTAACAATCTAAAAACCAACTTCACTAAAATATTTTAGTATTTTTAAATTGTGAGCTCAGAGGCCCTGAACTCCACATTTATATCTGCTCTCAAAGAGAATCTATGCTTTAAGGGTATTTAAAGGCAGCAACCATGTTAACCTATGAGAGAGATAGGCCTTGCACAGTGAAAACCTAATTTGGCAGTATTTCACTACTAGGACATATAAAACGCACTAGTATATGTCCTACCTTAAACATACACTGCACCCTGCCCCTGGGTCTACCTAGGGCCTAACTTAGGGGTGCCTTACATGTAGTAAAAGGGAAGGTTGAGGCCTGGCAAGTGGGTACACTTGCCAAGTCGAATTGACAGTTTAAAACTGCACACACAGACACTGCAATGGCAGGTCTGAGTCATGTTTGCAGGGCTACTAATGTGGGTGGCACAACCAGTGCTGCAGGCCCACTAGTAGCATTTGATTCACAGGCCCTGGGCACCTCTAGGGCATGTTACTAGGGATTTATTAGTAAATCAAATATGCCAATTATGGATAAACCAATCCACAGAACAATTTATATGGGGAGCACTTGCACTTTAGCACTGATTAGCAGTGGTAAAGTGTGCAGAGACAATAAACCAGCAAAAACAGAGTCCCAAACCAGTTGGATTGAATATTGCCACAGGTGCCAGCACCAAATCCTGAGGAAAGGTTGGCGTTGTGAGGTTGTGAGGCATTGAGGTCAGAACTGTCAGAGTAGCCAAGCCCATAGTAACAAACTCCCCTCTGCCCCCTGTTGTGCTGTCCTGAAAAGTTCTAGCTTCACCGGAAGGCCTCGAACTGCATGGGATAGGTTAAAGGACAGGCAAACTCCATTCTCATCTACTTAGGCGGTGGGGGTCTCCCCAATGTAGAGGAAGAAACAGTTTCTTACCTGTAACTCCAGTTCTCTTGTAGGGGAATTTCCATGATAAGTCATATGCACGGACTACTCCTGCCCACGTGCAGGGACCCTGGAGCACTATTTTAAAATACATCTTAAGGGGAGATTTTCGCTTTTATTCAGAAAGGCCTGCAAAGACACTTACGAAAGAGACAAATAATGCAGCCTATTTACATAGGCTACCCTAGCCGAAGTCTCATAGTAAAAAAAGGCCCAGTACCTTATAACGTGAATTAATTTGTAAACAGAATAAATCTCCCTCACAAACCTTTTTTTAGCAAAATCTGCCAGACCAGTTGATCCATAGGGCATTCCCCAGAGTCCCTGGTTGGAAGCACCTCGATGCGTAGCTTTGGCATTTGCTGTTTTTTTGCAGTGGCGAACAAGTTGGTGGCAAGAGTTCCCCACCATTGAAAGATGTCTTGAACGACATCGCTGTTCAAGACCCACTAGTGGTTTTCTTGGGGAAGTCTGCTGAGAGAGTCGACTTGAGTTTTTTTGTAAACCTGGAAAGTGAGACACAATGATGGATAGGTCTCTGGCCAAAAGCCATTTCCATATTGTTTGAGCTACGTGAAATAAGGGACTGGACCTTGTCTCTGCCCGCTTGTTGAGGTAGCACATGGTTGTTGTATTGTTCGTCTGAACAAGCAGGGAGTTGAAGCTAAACAATGGATGAAACACATTTAGCACCAGATGTCTGCACGCTGCTCTAGGAGATGGATGAGATATGTTGATTCTCTCTGCAGCCACTGACACTGTATTTGGAGGTGGTCCATGTGGCCTCCCCAACCCAGTAAAGAGGCATCTGGGACTATGGTCTGTGGATTAATCTCCTGATGGAATGGTGTTCCTCACAGGAGTTCCGTTGGAGAACACCACCATTTCAAGGACAGCTTCGTGTGATGGGATGGCTGAATCCTGTCACCCCAATTTGCTGTCAGTTGGTCCCACTGGTCTTCAAGCATTCCTGTAGGGGTCTCATGTGGAAACAGGCATTTGGTGTGAGAAATATGCAGAAGGCCATCGAACCCAGGATGGAGGATACTGTTTTCATGCTTGGATGAGGTTTTCATGAGAGCCTGAGATTTCCTAAGGATTGATAAGTGTCTCTACTCCGAAGGACACATGCTTGCTTTGAAGGTGCTGACGGAGGCTCCCAGGATAGTGTAATAGTTGCAATGGGACAGAGGTTGACTTCACATAGTTGACATGAAGGCCCAACCGTTGTAGGATATCGCAAGTCCAATTGTAGTGAAGCTGAGCCTCTTGAGACGTGGATGCCTTGATCAGACAACCATCTCGATATGGATAGAAGAATACTTTGTGTCTTCAGAGACGGGCAGCAACTACTTTCATGCATTTGGAGAACATCCTCGGTGCTCGGTTCAGGCCAAATGGAATCACTTGGCATTGATAATGGTTGTACCCCACTAAGAACCTCAAGAACTTTCGATGCTTTCTGGCTATTGGTATATGAAAGTATGCATCTTGAAGGTCGATGGAGCACAGCCAAACCCCTTTGTGTAACTGAAGGTATATTTGAAATAATGCCAGCATTCAGAACTTTTCCCGCTGAAGCCACTTGCTGGCCATTTTGAGGATGAGAATGGGTTTGAATTCATTCCAGTCTTTGTTTTTGATGAGGAAGTACCTGGAATAGATACCAGTTCCTCATTAGTGAGGAGGAACAGGCTCCACCCTCTGTTTCTGTAAGAGGACATCTACTTCCATTTGTAATTGAGAAAGTTGGAATCTGCATTGTTTTGGAGTAATTGACGATGGAGGACTGGTAAAGTTAGGACAGTATCCATTGCTAACAATATTCAGAACCCAGGCGTTTTGCGTGATGTTTTGACACTCTTCCAGGTAACGATGGATGCTTCCCCCTACTGGAGTGAGTAACGGAAGAGGGAGAAGTAATGATTCAGGGCTTTGACCCGCATGGTTACTTGCCTCCTTGAGTACCCTGCTGGGTAGATCTTCCTCTAAGCTGCCTTCTTTGGTATGATAGGGTTGTTGATGTGGTTGTTGTTAACTGCTTTGCTGGTGACCTTGTTACCAATGAGGGGTTTGAACCCTCTGAGAACAAAAGCGGTGGTGATAGGGTCGGAAAGATTTTCTTTGTTCTGTGGGTCTCTCTAAAGTGACTGATTTCAGAGTGCTCATGTCTGCTTTCATCCTTGCCATTTAGTCTATGATGCGTCTTCCAAAGACAGTGGTACCAGAGAATGGACGATCTTTTATTCTCTGTGAGCTTCTGGCTTGAAGGTTCTAAGGCGGAACCAAGGTGTCTTAGAAGAACAACATTGTGGCAGAACTCGCGTGCTGCTAATATGGAAGAGTCTGCTGCAGCACTATTAACTTGGATGGATACCATTAATCCTTCATTTAGGATTTCCATGAAATCTTCCCTCTCATCTCTATTGAGATGTTCAACAAACTGGTGCATGGATTTCCACACTGATATATCATTAGCTGTCAAGAATGGCAGTGGCACTGGCTGGCTTCATGGCAGTCGCTGCCTTACTGCATACTTCACGACCAACGGAGTCTAAATTCAGACTCTCCTTATCGGGAGGCACTGTAGAGGTAGGAGTAGTGGCATGTTGTTTCTTTGATGCTACTATAATCACCGAATCTGGTGTAGGATCTGTCCGGAGGAAAGCAGGATCTTGTTCCGGAGGGTGATATTTCTTTCGGAGCCTGCATGGGGCTGGTTTAACTGTGCCTGGAGTCAGGAAAAGATCCATGGCTGACTCAAGGAGACTTTGCACTAGTGAAAGTAATGGTTGTGATACTGTCCTGTGCTGCAGTGTTTCAAAGATCACTGAGGTTGAAGGGGTCGGAGTTGACATGGGGATAATTAGCTTTGCAGCTCCCCTCACCAACACCTCCTGAAACGTTGTGATATCGCCCACCCGTGATACTCAAGTAGGTGCAGAATCAGACAGTGTCAGATAATATTTTCCAGTTGAAGCGGAGGATGTACCAGGGGTATTATGGCGGGATTGTGACAGAGCGTTGAGAATGGTGACTATGGCATGTAGATGATGAGCGCCTTGAACTGCAACGGTGCCTGTGTGAATGATGGCGCGACCGGGACTGTGATCTGTGAATGTCACTTGGTCGTGGGATTGGTGCTAGTGAAGGAGGTACAGTAGGCGTTGGCTGAGGAGGAGATGGTAAAGGTGGAGGTGAAGAAGGAGGTGGAAGAGATGAGGCTGAAGGAGGACAAGGCTTTACCCTTGAAGACGGAGGGGTATGTTCTGGAATACTTCGAATCTGGAGAGGAATAAATTAGCCTCCTCCTTTCCCTTGCCTCCTGTAATGTTGTAGACAGTGAAAGACTTATTGATGTAGATCTCCCTTGATGCCTCAATGTCTATCTACTCCTCGACAGGGACCATTGTCGGCATCTCAGCATCGACAATGCCCTCGACTGAGACCTGTGACGGCACTTCGAAGTCGATGGGGACCTGGACAGCGAGTGTTGACAATGCCACGGCGTTGATGGATTTCTGGACGTTGAACGAGGTCTGTGTATCAACATCATATGAGACCTCGACAGACTCAACCTGGTGTCGACGTTGTTCTTTGGACCTTCCACCATGTCGATCCTGCTGTCGATGGCGAACAAATAAGCACCGTACCTCCCCTCAACGTTGATTCTCTCTACGTTGACCAGGACCAATGTCGTTTCTGTGCTGTTGTTTTCTTCTTGGAAGTCAGAGACAGCTGGCAGGGAACTGGTAGAGGACTGACCCTCTCCTTGCCCTGAGGTCCCACCTTCAGATCAAGCCATCTGTCTTTGCTGCTCTTCGGTGCCGTGAAGGCAGATTTTCTCCGTGTCTCTCAGGGTGCCCCTGGAAAAGGTCTTGCAGTGACGTTAAGACTCAGGAACATGACTTGAGGGAAGGCAAATTATACAGGACTTCATGGGGCTCTGTTTAGGCCTTTTTTCTCCCACAGGCAGGGCACTTGTCAAACACAGATGGCATTTTGTTTGACTAAATACTTCGCTTTTCTGTCAGAAAAATGAAGGAAAGGCTAGGGAGAGATGAAAGTCGTTGAGTGAAACAGTTGACAACAAAATCTATGTTGGTTTTGTGGAGAAAAAAACCTAAAAAATATCGAGCTCAATGCTCCAGGATGATGTCAGCAGGCGCTGGAAAAAACTGTCACCAGCTGAGCATGGTGGTCTCTGGATTCTTAAAGGCACTGTCTCTATTTTAGCCATTTAATGGCAGTTTATGAGGTTACTCTGTCCTACTCTCCTTCAACTTTATCATAAAAAAGGGTATGTGAGGGAGATTTATTCGGATTACAAATTAATCTCACATTATAAGGTACTGGCCCTTTTTTTACTTCATGAGACTTCGGCCAGGGTAGCCTATGTATATGGGCTGCCTTATTTGTCTCTTCTTCAAGTCTTTGCAGACCTTCCTGAAGAAAGGCGAACATATCCACTAAAGAAGATATATGTTTAAGAAGTGCTCCAGGTCCCTTCACGTGGGGCACTATTCAATGCTTATGACTATACATGGAAATCCCCTACAAGAGAAGTGGCATATAGGTACAACAATGGCAGGCTGAATGGTCCCAGATACAGGACCACTTCCTCAAGAAAGCACTTTTCCTTTCTAGGGTAATTTCTGTGGCAACATCTCTTAGAAGGACATTCCTAGGAAGGTGCCTTACTTTTATGACAGAGTCTGCTTTGAAGTCTCCTTGCCATAAATTAACTTGGCCTCCCTTCCCTCTCCTGGATGGCCTTTGAGTGCCCCAATGCTCAAGAGTCAAAGGGCACAGCATCATATCCCAACCTCAGATGCCATCAGTCATCACAGGCTCCTAGCGAGACATCTTCTTGCTGCATCATGTGCAGAGCTTAAACCCTTAGTCTTGCAGAATAACATATTGCCATGGTGCAGCCACAACAATCTTTCCAGCCCAGGCTAGGGCAAATTTAGTTACACTGGCTTATCACAAAATGGTTGTATGACCAAAAACCAGGTGAACAGATGTCAGAAATGTTGTATTTATTATGGGATGTAATATTAAATAGTAAAATGTGTTTCCTTTACATTTTTACATTTCAAATGTATACATCTTTTTCTCAAAAATGTTACTGAGAACTTTCAATTACTTTCATTCATGAGGGAACATCCCTTGACACCTCAGGGTTGCAAACTGTATTCCTGCTGCCAAGCCACCTCTTTTCATACTTTACTAGGCTTTCTGGAGAGTATGTGGGGCCTGTATAATAGGGGAAATTGTATCCTTTATGATGTATTTTATTTCACATCTGCCTCAATGTATTTATATTTTAATCCATTCCTAATTTGTTTTTCTTATGAACGAAGAGGCACTCCATACCGTGTTGGTCATGCCATGCTTTTACTGTGCTTCGCAATTATGGCAGGCACTTTTATAAGACAGGCTCCCCATTCATTTTTATTATAATAGCAACAACAATTCAGTAACATCACTGTAACATACTTAATATGTTTTACTACTCCATTCTCCTGGCACCTCACCAAATACAGACATCCATAGCTGGGTCCAGCTTGAGAGCGCGATTAGCCGGCCTTATGTTATAACCAAAAAAAGTTTGTTGTATCGAAACTTCCTCAGCCATGCGGGGCATAACTAGCTTGAATGGCTTTCTCTTTGGTTCAGTAATGACCAGGGGAAACAGATGAATATCAAATGCAAAGATGGTGTAACAGTTCATGGAAAACTTAATGAACTGAGTCATCTGCTATTAATGCACTGGCATTTCATGTTCTCACAACCTGCAAGTTTATCCAGTTTTTTTTGCAAAAAAGTTTATACATTTGGTTTCCAAGGAATTTCCATCCTAGCATAGGGTTCAACAGAGGGGATTTGTCTGGTCATTGTGGCGTTCGGGCCACTGTTCCTCTGGCAGGTTGAGGCTATTGTATATCACCTGTTGAGCTTCCTTTGACAGGATGCTTTATCTTTAATTGCCCGGTATGTAATGCATTGATGTTATGTTGTCCGTTGGAATCTGGATTTCAGTATTGTAAAGGCATGGAAAGAAAGCCTCCATATCTAGGTTCCCAGCAAAAATCTCAAAACACACAATCGTTTTTGGGATAGGCATTAAGCTGGACTTGGGCCAATTGATGATGCAACCTAAAATACATCTTTCAGCAACTTGAAAAGTATTGGTGTGGATGTTTTCAGTTTGGAAATAGATAGCAACAGGTCACTTGCACAAGCAATGCTTTATATTCAACTGAATCTGCAACAACTCGCTCTATTGCTTTGTGTAGAACATATGGCAATTGCGTAGGACAATTCTGTTGTTTATGTTTGTCAAAGGACACTAACTGTGAAAGAAATCCATTAGCGTTAAAGCAGAATTTAGAACCCTTGTAGTATTATATACGATTTGGACAAAACAATTCTCACATGTTCATCCTTATTGTAATCTCATGCAGGCCGATCCATTCTCCATAACCAAAGGCCTTCTCAGAATCAAAACTTAGCATTAAGGCAGCAGTCCAGAGCATCCTAAAAAAAGGTTTAGTATGGCTATAATTTGCCTTATGACGTGTTCGAAATCTATTATCTATATCTATTATCATACATATGGAAAATGTCACTTACCCAGTGTACATCTGTTCATGGCATGAGACGCTGCAGATTCACATGCTGTGCATTATCCTGCCATCTAGTGTTGGGCTCAGAGTGTTACAAGTTGTTTTTCTTCGAAGAAGTATTTTCGAGTCACGAGACCGAGGGACTCCTCCCTTTCGGCTCCATTGCGCATGGGCGTCGACTCCATCTTAGATTGTTTTCCCCGCAGAGGGTGAGGCAGGAGTTGTGAGTATATTAGAGGTGCCCATGCAATGGAGTAGGTATGTATGTACTTAATGTATATCAAAAGAATATTTATTTACAAATTTACAATTTTCATTCAACTAAGAACGGCTACAGGCTACCGGGGAGGTGGGAGGGCGCATGTGAATCTGCAGCGTCTCATGCCACAAACAGATGTACACTGGGTAAGTGACATTTTCCGTTCGGTGGCATGTGCAGCTGCAGATACACATGCTGTGCATTGACTAACAAGCAGTAATCTCCCCAAAAAGCAGTGGTTTAGCCTGTAGGAGTTGGAGTTGTCTGAAATAATGTTCTTAATACAGCATGTCCTACTGTGGCTTGTTGTGTTGCTAACACATCTACACAGTAATGCTTAGTGAATGTATGAGGCGTAGACCAGGTGGCCGCCTTACAAATTTCTGTCATAGGTATATTCCCAAGAAAAGCCATTGTGGTACCTTTTTTCCGAGTGGAATGTGCTCTTGGCGTAATAGGCAATTCTCTTTTTGCTTTAATATAGCAAGTTTGAATACATTTAACTATCCATCTGGCGATGACTTGTTTGGATATAGGATTACCTGCATGAGGTTTTTGGAAGGCTACAAACAATTGTTTTGTTTTACAAAATTGTTTTATTCTGTCAATGTAATACATTAGTGCTCTTTTTATGTCTAATGTATGTAAGGCTCTTTCGGCTACTGAGTCTGGTTGCGGAAAGAAGACTGGGAGTTCCACAGTTTGTTTTAAGTGGAATGGTGATATGACCTTTGGTAAGAACTTCGGATTTGTTCAGAGAACCACTTTATGTTTATGTATTTGTATAAAGGGTTCTTGAATAGTAAATGCTAGTATCTCACGTACTCTTCTAAGTGATGTGATAGCTATTAGAAAGGCTACTTTCCAAGTCAGATATTGCATTTCACAAGAATACATGGGTTCGAATGGTGGGCCCATGAGTCGTGTTAATACAATATTAAGGTTCCACGAAGGTACTGGTGGTGTCCTTGGGGGTATGATTCTTTTTAGTCCCTCCATAAATGCTTTAATGACTGGGATTCTAAAAAGCGATGTTGTATGTGTAATCTGCAGATAGGCAGATATTGCAGTGAGATGTATTTTAATGGAAGAGAATGCTAGATTAGACTTTTGTAAGTGTAATAAGTAGCTTACGATGTCCTTTGTGGAGGCATGTAGTGGTTGAATCTTTTGAGTGTGGCAGTAGCAAACAAATCTTTTCCATTTGTTTGTGTAACAATGTCTTGTTGTAGGTTTTCTCGCTTGTTTAATGACCTCCATACACTCTTGTGTAAGATTTAAATGTCCGAATTCTAAGACGTCAGGAGCCAGATTGCTAGATTGAGCGATGCTGGATTCGGGTGTCTGATCTGTTGTTTGTGTTGTGTTGTGTTAACAGATCTGGTATGTTTGGTGATTTGATGTGGGGTACTACTGATAAGTCCAACAGTGTTGTGTACCACGGTTGGCGAGCCCAGGTTGGTGCTATGAGGATTAGTTTGAGTTTGTTTTGACTTAGTTTGTTGACCAGAGAAGGAATGAGTGGGAGAGGGGGAAAAGCGTATGCAAATATCCCTGACCAACTGATCCATAGTGCATTGCCCTTGGATTGAGGGTGTGGGTACCTGGACGCGAAGTTTTGGCATTTTGCGTTTTCTTTTGTTGCAAATAGGTCTATGTTTGGTGTTCCCCAGCGGAGGAAGGGATCCTGTAGGATCTGGGGATGAATTTCCCATTCGTGAGTTTGCTGGTGATCTCGACTGAGATTGTCGGCTAACTGATTCTGAATGCCTGGTATGTATTGTGCTATCAGGCGAATGTGATTGTGAATTGCCCAATGCCAAATCTTTTGTGCTAAGAGAGACAGTTGTGACGAGTGCGTCCCCCCTTGTTTGTTGAGATAATACATTGTTGTCATGTTGTTGGTTTTGACAAGGATGTGTTTGTGGGCTACCAGTGGTTGAAATGCTTTTAATGCTAGAAACACCGCTAGCAGTTCCAAATGATTTATGTGAAGTTGTTTTTGCTGATTGTCCCACTGACCCTGTATGCTGTGCTTGTTGAGGTGTGCTCCCCACCCCATCATGGAAACATCTGTTGTGATAACAGCTTGAGGCACTGGGTCTTGGAATGGCCACCCTTTGTTTAAATTTATAGGGTTCCACCATTGAAGCGAGAAGTGTGTTTGGCGGTCTAACAACACTAGATCTTGAAGTTGACCCTGTGCTTGTGTCCATTGTTTTGCTAGGCACTGTTGTAAGGGCCTCATGCGTAATCTTGCATTTGGAACAATGGCTATGCATGAAGACATCATGCCTAGAAGTTTCATTACAAACCTTACTGTGTAGTGTTGGTTTGACTGTATGCTTGATGTTACATTTTGGAACGCTTGGACCCTTTGTGGACTTGGAGTGGCAATTGCTCTTTGTGTGTTGCTCCCAAGTATTGTTGTATTTGGGATGGTTGCAGATGTGATTTCTGGTAATTTATAGAGAACCCTAGTTTGTGTAGAGTTTCTATGACGTATTGCGTGTGAAGAAGACACTGTTGTTGAGTGCTAGTTTTTTATTAGCCAGTCGTCTAAATATGGGAATACGTGCATGTGCTGTCTCCTTATGTGAGCGGCTACTACTGCTAGGCATTTTGTGACTACCCTTGGGGCCGTTGTTATCCCGAACGGTAGCACTTTGAATTGATAGTGTACGCCATGCATTACAAACCTTAAGTATTTTCTGTGAGAAGGATGGATGGGTATGTGGAAATACGCATCCTTGAGATCCAATGTTGACATGCATTCCTCCTTTTTTAGTAAGGGAACCACGTCTTGAAGTGTTACATGTGGAAGTGGTCTGATTTGATGAAGAGATTCAGTGTTCTGAGTTCTAAGATAGGTATTAACGTTTTGTCCTCTTTTGGAATTAGGAAATATAGTGAGTAGACGCCTGTTCCTTTCTGATGATTGGGTACTAGCTCTATTGCTTGTTTTTGTAGTAGTGCTTGGACCTCTATTTGTAATAGGTCTAAGTGTTGTTTGGACAGATTGTGTGTTCTTGGTGGCACATCTGGCGGGGATTTTGTGAATTCTATGCAATAACCATGTTGTATAATTGATAGGACCCATGCGTCTGTGGTAATGTGTGTTCAGTTTTGATAATATGCGGTTAGCCTCCCCCCCACTGGTGACAAGTGTTGGGGTTTTGTGACTTTGAAGTCAGTTTGGTCTGGCTTGGTTTGGTGGCTTGGAACTTCCCCCTTCCTCTTGGGAATTGTCCTCTATAGGAACCACGAAACCCTCCCCTTTGATATTGTGCCTGATAGGCGGGTCTGGTTTGAGAGGTGGAAGGCTCTGATGTTTGTTGTCGAAAACCTCCTCTGAATTGTGGTTTCCTAAAGGTGCCTCTGACTTGTGGGGACTAGAGCGCGCCCATGGCTTTGGCCGTGTCCGTGTCTTTTTTTAACTTCTCAATTGCTGTGTCAACTTCCAGCCCAAACAACTGTTCCTGATTAAATGGCATGTTCAACACTGCTTGTTGGATCTCTGGCTTGAATCCAGAACTTCTTAACCATGCATGCCTGCGAATGGTTACCGCTGTGTTGACCGTTCGTGCTGCTGTGTCTGCTGAGACTAGTGCGGACCTTATCTGGTTGTTAGATATGGCCTGTCCTTCTTCCACAACCTGTTGAGCACGCTTCTGGTGTTCCTTGGGCAAGTGCTGTATGATGTGTTGCATCTCATCCCAGTGTGCCCTGTCGTGGCGAGCAAGTAGGGCTTGCGAATTATCAATCCGCCATGGATTGGCTGCTTGTGCTGCCACTCTTTTGCCCGCTGCGTCAAACTTTCTGCTTTCTTTGTCAGGCGGTGGAGCGTCTCCTGACGATTGAGAGTTTGCTCTCTTTCTTGCCACTCCTACAACCACTGAGTCCGGTGTAAGTTGTTGTGTTATGAACACAGGATCTGTTGGGGGAGGTTTGTACTACTTCTCAACCCTAGGCGTGATAGCCCTTCCCTCAACTGGCACCTGGAAGACCTGTTTCGCGTGTTTGAGCATGCCCGGGAGCATTGGCAGACTCTGATAGGACGCGTGGGTGGATGCCAAGGTGTTAAACAGGAAATCATCCTCCACTGGCTCTGAGTGCATTGCTAAGTTGTGGAACGTAGCTGCCCTGGATAGTACCTGCGTATATGCAGTACTGTCTTCTGGAGGTGACGGCTTTGTTGGATAACAATCCGGACTGTTATCAGATACTGGTGCATCATATAAGTCCCATGCATCAGCATCATCCTGTGTCATCCCTGTATGTGTGGGTGACTGCATTGGAGGTGTTCCCACTGGTGACAGTTGTGGTGAGTGCAGTGGGGACGGTTGTGGTGATACCCTTGGTGGTGGGGATTTGTCTCTAACCACCTTTGCCTTAGGCTGCATTTGTGTCTCCTGAAATGCAAGTTTCCTTTTAGATTTTATTGGAGGTAGAGTTTGAATTTTTCCAGTCTCTTTCTGGATATGTAACCTCATTTGTGTATGGTCCAGTTCTTCCATACTTAATTCCTGCTCAAATCTATATCTTTCCTTCATTTGGCTGGAAAGTCCTGGCTCTTCTGTATAAGAGCTTCTTTTCGGCTCCGAAGCCGCTTTTTTCGGTACCGAGGTTTCAGATGTAGTCTTTTTCGGTTCCGAATATATTTTCCTCACTTTGGGTGAGTCGAACTCTCGGTGTCGAGATCGTTCGGTGCCGGAATCTTGACGGGAGTCGGAAGTCTTCGGCAATTCACTGGCCTTTTTCAGTGTCGATGTTTGGTCACCTTCTTTTCGGTGGGTTAAGCCATGGCCTGTTTGCGGTGGCGTCCCCATGGCCTTAAATATCTTTGTGTGAGTTTTGGACGGGCAGGTTTACTCTCTGTTCGCTGCACCGTCGAGGTTCAGTCACTTTCGGAATCGTCTGAGTCTGTCCCCTGGATGGAAATGCTTTCCTCCTCTCCGACGTAGAGTTGCTCTTTCGGTGTCGACGCCATTTGCAGTCTTCTTGCTCGTCGATCTCTTAGGGTATGTTTCGATCGAAACGCTCGACAAGCCTCACAAGTATCCTCCCTGTGTTCAGGTGATAAACACAGATTACAGACCAGGTGCTGGTCTGTACAAGGATACTTCGAATGACACTTAGGACAGAAGCGGAAGGGGGTCCGGTCCATTAGTCTTCGACAACGGGTGTGGTCGGGCCGACCAGGCCTCGGTGAAGAACGGAAGCCCCGAAGGGCCGCCGGAGCGCTCTTGATGTTGGTGCCGATACACTAACACTAACCCGGTACCGAATGATAACAATACGGTCTAATTTTCGATAATTTAGCTAACTTTCCCGATTCGAAATACGGAGCGAAGAGGAACACGTCCGAACCAGATGGCGGAAAGAAAACAATCTAGGAAGGAGTTGACGCCCATGCGCAATGGAGCCGAAAGGGAGGAGTCACTCGGTCTTGTGACTCGAAAAGACTTCTTCGAAGAAAAACAACTTGTAACACTCCGAGCCCAACACTAGACGGCAGGATAATGCACAGCATGTGTATCTGCAGCTACACATGCCACCGAACATTATATATATATATATGAAAATGTCACTTACCCAGTGTACATCTGTTCGTGGCATGATACGCTGCAGATTCACATGCTTTGCACATCCCGCCATCTAGTGTTGGGCTCGGAGTGTTACAAGTTGTTTTTCTTCGAAGAAGTCTTTTCGAGTCACGAGATCGAGGGACTCCTCCCCTTTCGGCTCCACTGCGCATGGGCGTCGACTCCATCTTAGATTGTTTTCCCCGCAGAGGGTGAGGTAGGAGTTGTGTATTATAGTAATAGTGCCCATGCAATGGAGTAAAAATTTATGTACATAATGTGGTTTAAAGCGATATATTTACAAATTTATAAATGTTCAAGATCAACTTCAAACGGCTACAGGCTCCCGAAGAGGCGGGTGGGCGCATGTGAATCTGCAGCGTATCATGCCACGAACAGATGTACACTGGGTAAGTGACATTTTCCATTCGATGGCATGTGTAACTGCAGATACACATGCTTTGCATAGACTAGTAAGCAGTTATCTCCCCAAAAGCGGTGGCTCAGCCTGTAGGAGTTGTTTGAAAAAGTTCGGAGCACTGCTTGTCCTACTGTGGCTTGTTGTGTTGTTAACACATCCACACAGTAATGCTTGGTGAACGTATGAGGCGTAGACCATGTGGCAGCCTTACATATTTCATTCATTGGAATATTTCCTAGAAAGGCCATGGTAGCACCTTTCTTCCTAGTTGAGTGTGCCTTTGGTGTGATAGGCAGTTCTCTTTTTGCTTTTAGATAACAGGTTTGAATGCATTTAACTATCCATCTGGCAATGCCTTGTTTGGATATTGGATTCCCTGCATGAGGTTTTTGGAAAGCAACAAATAGTTGTTTTGTTTTTCGAATATGTTTTGTTCTGTCAATGTAGTACATTAATGCTCTTTTGATGTCTAATGTACGTAGTGCTCTTTCAGCTACAGAATCTGGTTCAGGAAAGAACACTGGTAGTTCTACTATTTGATTTAAGTGAAACAGTGATATGACTTTTGGTAAGAACTTTGGATTTGTTCGTAAGACTACTTTATTCTTGTGTATCTGAATAAAGGGTTCTGGTATGGTAAATGCCTGTATTTCACTTACTCTTCTTAGAGATGTGATGGCAATTAGAAATACTACTTTCCATGTTAAATATTGTATCTCACATGAGTGCTTGGGTTCAAACGGTGGACCCATGAGCCGTGTTAAGACAATGTTGAGGTTCCACGAAGGAACTGGTGGTGTTCTTGGTGGGATAATTCTTTTCAGTACCTCCATAAAAGCCTTTATGACTGGTATCCTAAATAGTGAAGTTGAATGCGTAATTTGCAGATAAGCTGAAATTGCTGTGAGATGTATTTTAATGGATGAGAAAGCTAGCTTTGACTTTTGTAAGTGCAGTAGGTAGCTGACTATTTCTTTAGCAGATGCGTGTAAGGGTTGAATTTGTGTATTATGGCAGTAATAAACAAATCTTTTCGACTTATTTGCATAGCAATGTCTTGTGGTTGGTTTTCTAGCTTGTTTTATGACCTCCATACATTCCTGTGTAAGGTCTAGATGTCCGAATTCTAAGACTTCAGGAGCCAAATTGCTAGATTCAGCGATGCTGTATTTGGGCGTCTGATCTGTTGTTTGTGTTGAGTTAACAGATCTGGTCTGTTCGGTAGTTTGACATGAGGCACTACTGAAAGGTCTAGTAGTGTTGTGTACCAAGGTTGTCTTGCCCAAGTTGGTGCTATTAGTATGAGTTTGAGTTTGTTTTGACTCACTTTGTTTACTAGATATGGAAGGAGTGGGAGAGGGGGAAAAGCGTATGCAAATATCCCTGACCAACTCATCCATAACGCATTGCCCTGAGACTGATCCTGTGGGTACCTGGATGCGAAGATTGGGCATTTTGCGTTTTCTTTTGTTGCAAATAGATCTATTTGTGGTGTTCAGTGTTTAGTATTTGGGGTTGAATCTCCCATTCGTGAATCTGTTGGTGATCCCGAGAGAGATTGTCTGCTAACTGGTTCTGAATTCCTGGAATGAACTGCGCTATTAGGCGAATGTGGTTGTGAATCGCCCAATGCCAAATTTTCTGTGCCAGGAGACACAACTTTGTTCAGTGTGTTCCTCCCTGTTTGTTCAGATAATACATCGTTGTCATGTTGTCTGTTTTGACAAGAATGTGTTTGTGGATTATTATAGGTTGAAAAGCTTTCAACGCTAGAAATACTGCCAGTAATTCTAAGTGATTTATGTGAAACTGTCTCTGTTGAGTGTCCCATTGTCCTTGGATGCTGTGTTGGTTGAGGTGTGCTCCCCACCCTATCATGGAGGCATCCGTTGTTATTACGTATTGAGGCACTGGGTCTTGGAAAGGCCGCCCTTTGTTTAAATTTGTAGTGTTCCACCATTGAAGCGAGGTGTATGTTTGGCGGTCTATCAACACTAGATCTTGAAGTTGACCCTGTGCCTGTGACCACTGTGATGCTAGGCACTGTTGTAAGGGCCGCAATTGCAATCTAGCGTTTGGGACAATGGCTATGCATGAGGACATCATGCCTAGTAGTTTCATCACTATTTTGACTTGTATCCTTTGTTTTGGGTGCATGGCCTGTATTACATTGTGAAATGCCTGTACCCTTTGTGGACTTGGAGTGGCAATCCCTTTTGTTGTGTTGATTGTCGCTCCTAAGTATTGTTGTATTTGAAACGGCAGAAGGTGTGACTTGTTGTAGTTGAGTGAGAAACCTAGTTTGTGAAGGGTTTCTATGACATACTTTGTGTGTTGTGAGCATCGTTCCTGCGTGTTGATTTTATTAACCAATCGTCTAGGTACGGGAACACATGTATTTGCTGTCTTCTGATATGAGCAGCCACTACTGCCAGGCATTTTGTAAAAATTCTTGGCGCAGTTGTTATTCCGAATGGCAACACTTTGAATTGGTAATGTATTCCTTGGAATACGAACCTTAGGTATTTTCTGTGTGAAGGATGTATTGGTATATGGAAATACGCATCCTTTAGGTCTAGTGTTGTCATGTAGTCTTGTTGTTTGGTCTCAGACTGCCGTCCTTTTTGGGTATTAGAAAGTACAGTGAGTAAACTCCTGTGTTTATTTGTTGATTTGGTACTAATTCTATTGCTTCTTTTTGTAACAATGCTTGCACTTCTAGTCCTAGAGGGTCTATATGTTGTTTTGACATACTGTGTGTTTTCGGTGGGATGTTTGGAGGGATTTTGAGAAATTCTATGCAATAACCATGCTGGATAATTGCTAAGACCCAAGTGGCTGTTGTTATTTCCTCCCAATGTTTGTAAAATTGGCTTAGTCTCCCCCCCACAGGTGTTATATGATGGGGCTGTGTGACTTGTAAGTCACTGTTTATTTTGAGGAGTTTTGGGGCTTTGGAACTTTCCCCTATTCTTCTGGAATTGGCCTCCTCTATATTGCCCCCGAAAACCTCCCCGCTGATATTGGCTCTGGTAAGTGGGCCTTGCTTGTGATGTTGTGGTTTCTGTTGGTTGACCTCAAAACCCTCCCCTAAAAGGTGTTTTGCAAAAAGTGCCTCTGCTCTGCGGGGAGTAGAGTGCGCCCATGGCTTTGGCCGTATCAGTGTCTTTCTTGAGTTTTTCAATAGCAGTGTCGACTTCCGGCCCAACCAACTGCTGTTCATTAAAGGGCATATTTAGCACGGCTTGTTGAATTTCCGGCTTGAACCCCGAAGTACGCAGCCATGCGTGCCTTCTTATTGTTATTGCAGTGTTTACTGTCCTTGCAGCCGTATCTGCTGCATCCATTGAAGACCGTATCTGATTATTTGAGATACTTTGTCCTTCTTCCACCACCTGTTGCGCCCTTTTCTGGAACTCTTTGGGTAAGTGTTCTATGAAATGCTGCATCTCATCCCAATGAGCTCTATCATATCTTGCCAAAAGTGCTTGTGAATTGGCAATGCGCCATTGGTTTGCTGCTTGTGCTGCCACCCTTTTGCCCGCTGCATCAAATTTGCGACTCTCTTTGTCTGGAGGTGGTGCGTCCCCTGAGGTATGAGAGTTCGCTCTCTTACGAGCTGCCCCGACAACTACTGAGTCTGGTGTCAATTGCGTTGTAACATAAACGGGATCTGTTGGCGGTGGCTTGTATTTTTTCTCCACCCTTGGAGTTATGGCTCTGCCTTTAACAGGATCTTGAAAGATTTGTTTTGAATGTTTTAGCATTCCTGGGAGCATAGGTAGGCTTTGGTACTGGCTATGGGTGGATGATAGGGTGTTAAACAAAAAATCATCCTCAATTGGTTCGGAATGCAAGTTGACGTTGTGAAAAGCAGCAGCTCTTGCGACCACCTGTGTGTAAGATGTACTGTCCTCGGGTGGCGACGGTCTTGCAGGGTACGAGTCTGGGCTGTTGTCTGATACTGGGGCGTCGTAAAGGTCCCATGCATCGGGATCATCCTGACTCATTGTAGTATGAGCTGGGGAGTGCATCAGTGGTGGAGTTGTTACTGGTGATGCGTGTATTGATGGTGGTGGAGACGGTGGTGGAGTGGTTTTCCTTGCCACTTTTGCCTGTGGCTGCTTGTCCTTTTGTTGAAAGGCAAGTTTTCTTTTTATTTTAATTGGGGGAAGAGTGGTTATCTTCCCTGTGTCCTCATGAATGTGGAGCCTTCTTTGTGTATAGTCTGGCTCTACAGCTTCAAGTTCCTCTCCGAATCTATGCTTTTGCATTTGGGAGGTTAATCCTTGTTCCTCTGTGTAGGAACCTGTTTTCGGCTCCGAGGCTGGATGTTTCGGAACCAAAACTTTTTCGGATGTCTTTTTAGGCTCCGAAGAAACCTTTTTTATTTTCGGCGTGGTGTCTCGGTGCCGAACTTCTTCGGTGCCGCTGTCTCGGTGCCAAATTTTTTCGGAGCCGCTGTCTCGGGTCCGAGGTTGCTGTGTGGCGGTATCTCGACCTGAGTCGGATGACTTTGCCACAAGCGTGCCCTTTTTCGGTGCCGATGATCAGTCACCTATTTTTCGGGTTAAGCCATGGCCTGTTGGCGGTGGCGTCCCCTGGGCTTTTGTTGACTTCTCGTGAGTCTTATGTTTTGACGTCTTACTCACGGTTTTTGGCGTTTCTTCGGCCTCGAGCTCTTCCGAGTCCGACTCATGGATGGAGAATGCTTCTTTTTCCTCCTCGAAACGCCCTTGTCCTGTCGGCGTCTACGCCATTTGCAATCTTCTGGCTCTTCGGTCTCTTAATGTCTTTCTCGACCGAAACGCTCGACAGGCTTCACAAGTATCTTCCTTGTGCTCGGGAGACAAGCACAAGTTACAGACCAGATGCTGATCCGTATACGGATACTTGTTATGGCATTTTGGGCAGAAGCGGAATGGGGTCCGTTCCATCAGCCTTGAAGTCACGTGTGGCCGGGCCGACCAGGCCCTGACGGGGGATCGAAAAAAACCCAAAGGGCCACCGGAGCTCTTCCAAATTCGGTGTCGATTTGTTCTAACTAACCCGATACCGAATGCAAACAATACCGACGTTTTTTTCCGAGATTCTAACCAACTTTCCGACCCGAAACACGGAGCGAAATAGAACACGTTCGAACCCGATGGCGGAAAAAAAACAATCTGGGATGGAGTCGACGCCCATGCGCAGTGGAGTCGAAATGGGAGGAGTCCCTCGGTCTTGTGACTCGAAAAGACTTCTTCGAAGAAAAAGAACTTGTAACACTCCGAGCCCAACACCAGATGGCGGACTGTGCACAGCATGTGTATCTGCAGCTACACATGCCATCGAACATATATATATATATATATATATATATATATATATATATATATATAAATATAAATGGATAAAAATAATCAAGGCATTACGTACAGTGAATCAGAACATATCATGCAATATCGCCATATTTAGCATTTACAACAGCAACTCATGTATTATATTGAAATATCAGAAAGCAGCCTGTCGGGATGGTTGGTATAGAAATACTTGCCAACATACAAACAGAACCAAACCAGTCTGCAGAACAATAGAAACCAAAACAATATCATGTTCAAGTATTGGCAAAGTAGTCAGGCTATGAAATAGTTCCACCATCCATAGTCCCAATGACAGATAAGAATAAGAATATAGGAAATCCTGGATGAGTTTGCATCAGCACAGTATGTAAATATTACGACTCCTGGTTTGTGAAATCTCCAGCAGGCATCAGTTGGTGCCAATTGAGTGTAGAACAGCTTGTGAAGGTTCACTGCCATCTGTGTAGTATTTTGCAGTTACTGAATTTCAATTGGGACTTTTGAAGGTGCTTGTTCTGTGTTGCTGGGAGAGTGGTCCATGTCTTGTCCGTCGGCCCGGGACATATATGGATGCAAGCGAGCATGCAGTGCCAGAGATGTCTCTGTCAGATATAGGGGGTTATCAACTATCCGTAGAGTCCTGCAACTGACTTTCTGTATGGCCCCCCACCCCTCCATGACTGCAGATACACATACAATACTTGTATTTCATTTTGCTTTCGATGGAGACCAGGTGTTACACAACTCTGCAAATGGTGGTATTGCAGAAGGGCGCTGCTCTACAAGTGGTAGTGTTCTTGCAGCTCACAGAAAGGTTTTACCCATCCTGCTGTTAGGACCTGGAACAGTACCAGTATACCTTTCTGCTACCATATGGTCCAGCTGAAAGGATTACTCTCATTCAGCAGACCTGCTGTGCCCCAGATGGGAGCCTTAAGATGGATAACGCTATAAATTACCTATTTTCACATTTTTCAGATTAGTTAACTCTTATGACCAAGCTAATTCTGCAAGCCCACATTTTATTAGCAGTTGTAAATTGATTAACAATATGGGCTTAGCGCTACCAAGAAATATGTGACAATAAAAACACAATACATTTTAGGAATAATTGGGTTAAACATGAAAGAATTAAAATACCAAGTTGACTCAAACATTCCAAAATGGAGCAAACTGGGCCTGAGCCGCTGGTTCTGCTTAAAACAGTGATAATGAATCGTTTATGTAGTACTCAAAAAGAAAAATGTTTCTTCTCCTATAAGCATCTGTTTATAGCGTGTGGTGCTGTAGGTTCATGAGCTATGTACACTCCTGCCTTCTAGTATTGGACTCTGACATTTGCAGGTAGTTTATCTTTAAAAAGTCTTTCAAGTCACAAGATGCTCTGTGACTCATCCTTTAGTGGAAAATGCACCTGGACACACAATTCATGCTAGATTGTGTTTTTTTCACTCAGCAAATAAGAATATGTACGGAGTGACAAGTAAGCAAAGCATGGTGCACCATGTGCATTTTGAGTACTAAACAGGTAAACACAGTCTTTGTGGAGGAGAGTGGGTGCATGTGAGCAAAAAGCACTACACACTACAAACAGATGCTTACACAGTAACATTTTCTATTTGCAGCATGTGGGGCAAAGCAGTACCCTCTATAAATGGTGGTTAGCGTGCAGGTGGTGAAGATGTCTGAAAAAAAGTTATCAATACTGGCCGGCCAAACATTAGCCTGCAGGTGGGCTACGATGGCCACACAATAGTGCTTTACAAAGGTGAGTGGGGTTGACAAAGTGGCCACTTTACATGTCAGCTAGCGGGACATTACCCAAAAAGCTCATGGTTGCACCTAGTGTACTGCAGAAGTGTGCCCTGGGGGTGGGAAGAAGGGGGGGGCTTGAAAGGGAGTCTTCACTTCGTGGTAGCACATTAAGATACACTTGTGTATCTACCCATCCACACCAGCCTTTGAAATGGGCTTGCCCTTGTGAGGTTTGACAAAGGCTACAAAGAACTGATCAGACATGCAGAAAGACTTAATGCTGGCTGTAGAGTACATGAGAGCATGGTTAACGTCCAGGTTATGAAGGGCTCTCCCTGCTACAGAGTCTGACTGTGGTAAGAAGACTTGAAGCTCTATAATCTGACTGAGGAAGGGGATAACACCTTGGGGAGGAACTTAAGATCAGTTCTGAGAACCACTCTGTTCCTGTGGACCTGTTTGAAAGGCTCGGACAGGTTAAGTGCCTGCAACTCGCTGATGCGTCTTAGGGAAGTTATGGCTACAAAGCAAGCCACCTTCCACAAGAAGAACTGCAAAGGACAAGAGTGGACAGGCTCAAATAGGGGATCCATGAGTCTGTTAAGGACTACATCAAGGTTTCATGCAGGGGCACCCAGAAAGGTATGATTGTACTGAGGTCCTCCAAGAATTCTTTGGGGCAAGCATCCTAAATAAGAAAGAATGGTCCCCGTTTTGCATGAAGGTCGTAACAGTGGCTAGGTGCAGCCATATAGCTCTGTATGGCAGACCCACCCTTTGCAGATGCAAAAGGTTACACATTTTGTCCTCAACAGTGGGCTTTAGCGGGTCCAGTTGCTGGAGTATAAAACAGTGGACAAATCTTTTACACTCTGCCGCATAACAGGCATGCATAATAGGTCTGTGAGCTTACTGCAGGAAAGTCATGCACTCCTGCCGGTGATGGAGCTGATGGCGGCAAAACTCTGAGTCTTCAGGTGCCGGACTGCTGGGTTGAGCTGTTCCGGTGCCTGTCCCAGCCGTCATACTGTGTGAAAGGGCCAGGCCCATTCTGGAGCTTCACGTGGGGGCTGATGAACATCTTGACGAGAGTCGAGTACCAAGGCTGCCTGGCCCAATTTTGAGCAATAAGGAAGACAGTGAGGGATATTTGCTGCATTATCGTTACCACATACTGTAGAAGTGGAAGAGGAAGAAAAGAGTAAGCAAATACCCCAGACCAATTCATCCATAGAGCATTACCTATAGATTGGGAGAATATGGAGACATATAGAGGTTCTGGAGATGTTTGGGCATTTTACATTTTTGGGGTTGGCAAACAGGTCTATCTGTGACGGGCGAAGTCTTGTTGATATGTTCTGCTAAGAAGGGTTTAATGAGGAGGCAAGGTGACGATGGAGGAAATCGTAGATGTGACATTGTCAAAGAATGATCAATCATCTCACAGCAATGGATATCACTACAAAGTAAGTTGACAATAAAACTGTAAGAGTCACGGACAAATCTTTGAAAGATTAAGGTGGACCGCCTGTATAAGTGGCAAGCATTGATAGATTTACTGGGGAGGACGGTAATCACTCGCAATTCTCTCTTGCAAGTAGAAAAAGGAAAGTAGATGAATGTGACATGTTTTGTATTGTGGGCAGGAGAAGTATACCTACTATTCAGCTCCGCCTCTTGGTTTATCTTTGCAGACATCTTTTTAAAGAAACAGATTTTGAGAATCTGCATAAAACACTACAACATATTGTTTCAAAAATCTCTAGATGGAATTTTTAAGACTGGCATGAATGCTAAAAACAAAGGCAAAACAATGATATAACTTGAACAATGGACAAAGTATTTATTATCATAGTGCAATCACCTCATTCACAAGTAAATTAAACTTGAAAGAACAAAACAAAAAAAACACCATCTCATGAATTAAACGATCTGATTAAAATCAAAACATACCTGTGCAGCGAACTGCCATGCTTCTTGTAGAGGGCTTTCGGATGGGAACTGGTTGGTGAAGGAAGAACCATCTGGAAGGCGGAACTGTATTCTTGTTACAGCACTAAAGAATTAAGAGTTTACTTTATTTTACTACCTTTTAAACGAATCATCAGTAAGACAAGCATTAATCGGAGGAAATTACGAAACAGTTTTTTAAAAAAGTTTCCAGCATCCTTTTCATCCTCCCTGAAGTGCCCATTTTCGTCTTATTTTCTATCCCTCCTTGCCACCTCTCTCAACCAGACACAGTATACTGTCATGCTAGAACACATGCTTCACTCTCAAGACAACTACAAAATTCTTTTGTTATTAGCATCCATTCAAATGTACCGTTGCAATTATAGGCCCCACTGACCTAGTGCAATGTAAATACAAGAAATAAAAGAATCAGACAATCATGAGAATTTTTAACAAGAGCTTTTTGCTGCACACTAAAGGCAGGCAACTCTACACTGTTTAGTTTCTTCTAGATTATATCTTTCTTTGATTATGTCCTTTTTCAAGTTACAGAGCATAATGCTCATTGTATAACAACATCCATTCTGATTTTTTAATTCCCAAGGCCTTAGACTTTAGATGGTTTGAATCGAGGATTAAGGAAGATGTATTTAAATAACAATGTGAGGACAATATGCTAATATGGTCTAGAGGAAGATAAATGCAAATTGAAAACCGATTATCAATAAGTTTTGACTGTGTCCTTTTTCTCAGAGTCAACAATTGTGCTGACCAATTGTTGATATCTTTCCAAGCATTCTGGGATGCAAAATAGGATCCAAGTGTCTGGGATGGGATCAAAAGCACGTATATGGATCAGCTCTGACGAGTATTTCACAAGTGAATCTGTAACACCTTCTCTCCAATTACTACATCACCTGCAACTCCACTGCCACACACATCTCAATTACCACTAGACTGCCTGTTCCTAATATAACTAACCTCAACATATAGTCTACCTCGTCACTAGACCTGTCAATACCTTTGCATTGTAGGTTCCTCTAACATTCTCCCTGGCCATTAAGTGCACCCTTGTTCTACCCTTACGTTTTTATGGTATCAGGAGTGTAATGTTTGACAATGTAAAGGTGTGCCTGGTAAATGAGCATCCAACTGTAAAGGAGCCCATGTAAAGGTGCTGCAATGCAATGGAAAAGCGGTAAAGGGGGAGGAAACAAATTAGAGGATCTTGGAAGTTAATAATACAATGTGAAAATTATAGTAGGTCCTTCTGAAGAGTTGGAATGAACGTGCTGAAGTAGCTGACCTGATGGTACAATGGTTTACATATGGTCCAGCTGACCAGACAATCTGCATAAGGGACAATTGGCTGGACTCAAATGCTCTGGGGCCACAAAATTCCCTACAATTGAAGATTCAATGCTGCCTCTTTTTATTAATTTGGTACCACTGCAAGGTGCTTTACCCTCCTATACCCTTTGTCCCAGAAGGAGCAGGAGGCAGTGGCCATCATAATCGCCAATGTTGCCTTGTTTATTGAACTGAATATCCACTCATAATTCCATGAATTACCACATGTAAAATTGTGACATGGGCACTAGTGTCTAGCATGTATGTCACAAAATCAGGAAGGATAAGTATGCCACTATGCCATGCCTAAGGCTGCACAGCTGTACCAGTGGCTGTCAAGGTTATGAAACTTCACCCTCGATCATACACTCAAGCTTTGGTAATGGTCCCTTGTATGGAGCTGCAGTTTCCTGCTTGTTAGTTCTTCTGCTACTACCATGGTCTGACATTGCTGAGAAACAAGGCATAATGATGGAGCATAGTTTATATACCCTCAGTTAGTCAATATAGCCACAACATCTTCCCACAGTAACTTTTACAAAACCCACCAGAACAGTAATTCTCACAAGGGGATGCTAGCTATCCACAGGAGAATATGCTGCTTCCATGGTCCCATAAAGAGTTGTCATCAGTTTGGTTTCTGCTGCTGCTTTTGGCTCATGGCTCTTAGGATCCTACTTCACTTCTCTTGGTCCTGCTTTTCTGAGGATTTCCTTATCTTGTTCTTTTCCCCACCTACATCGTTATACTAGAGAGACTGGTGGATGCTGAATTGTTGCTATGGACAATCAAATCCAGATTTGTTTTGCTTTTTCAACTATGTTTAAGTAGTACAAAATGTGCACAATAGCATACTTGCACCCGCTTCACAGCCTACCCCTGGTTCCCAGCCTGCCCATGGCTCCTGGAAGCGCCCAGCTGATTGAGACAAAAGCTCCCCCAAAGCCTAGATACATTTTGGGATGCAATGGTGGGTTCTATAGCAGATGAGTCCCCAAGTTGCTTCTTGGACTGCAATAAACTGTGTTGTAAAATGTCACAGCTGACTTGAATACAGAAATAATAAAGGATCTTGACCTGGTCCAAAGACTTCCCTGTGGTGAAGCCATTGCTTGGTAGGTGAGTTTTTTCAGTTAAATGATTTTTGTGGTGCCAGAAACTCAGCAGCTGAGTTGCACAAGTCTGATATTTAAAGATGGACCAGTAAAATGAGTAGATGTAGGACCCCAGCACTTGTATCCCTAAGAGAAATGTGGATCCCTTGCATGGAAGAGTTCTCACAAAAACAGAGACCGGCGAGTTCTGAAGCTCATAGTGTTGACCCAACGGCAGATTCATAGTATAACAATGTCCCAGGTATAGAGAACCTAGTGATTAGTGTGAAGAAGAAAAAGCCTGCTCACGATTGTAACAATCTCTTGGGTGGATACATAATCTTCCTACAGATTCCTCACCCTACGAATATCCTTCTAGTTGCAAGACTGGATCCACAAAGCTTTTCTACTCCAGCAACAGTGATAGCTCGACAACATTGCCAAGTGGCACCGCTTGGCCTCAGTCACAACTCAGTCTGTCCCAAGTGCGACATCAGGGCTTATAAGTCACCAAAAGGAGCCCTGGTGTCTGTTCCCGTACTTTTTCTCACAAACCACTGGGGTGTGGTAGAGGATCCGATAAAGGGTCAACAATGGTGGTTTTCCTTGGGATCTTATTATTGATGTCACTAACTCACTGGAGAAGAGGTATGCTTTTGAGCAATCTGCAGGAAGACTATGTATACAGCAAAAATATTGCTACGGACATCTGCCTGCACATTCCTCATATTATGAATGAGCACAAAAGCAACACCCTCTAGTAGGCATGATTAAGTAATGCTAGTTAATCAATAAAATCAAGCAGCATAGCCCGACAAAGTACTCATTACGTCTTGCTTAGGCAGTGAGGCAGTAATGTTTAGTAAAATTGTGCTAAGTTGACCACAGACCCCTTCAGCAGATGTCAGGAACGCTTCTGGTGAGAGCTGTAAAAACAGTGGAAGGGGCATGAATACCATCCAGAGGGTATGTCTTGGGTAAAGTACAACAAATCTTGATAAAGAGTATAACCCACAAAAAAAACAGGTTTGCTTTCTGTTCTGGTCTTCTTGTGTTTGCTGATGCCCACAGAGAGCTGATAATTCACTGTCTTGTCATGTGTGGTCAAAGTAATACATGACACCAGGATTGCAGCAGGGCCTCAATGTAGGCGATTAATCAGCATGATACCCCTGACACAAGTTTGACTACAGGGATGTGCCTCCTGCGCCTTCCTATGTAGAAGCAGCACAGAGAACTCCAGGATATTAATGTTTCCTCGATTGCGATAAGTAGGACTGCAATTAAATCAGTTGTATTGTCTAATTTCATTGTGTCTGACTGATATTAAGAGGACATCTTTTCAGAAACTCCACATGGGGTAAGACCTGTCCTGACGAAAGCCCATGATCCTTAGTAAGCCTCGTTATAAGGGCTGAAACATGTTGACAAACTAGAACAGAGTGTAGAGAAGATAAGGTACCCTAAGACACCACCCTTCACTATACCAATGACACCTAAAATAAAGGGAACCTAGGTGTTTATAAGGTATTTTTATATATATATAGACCTCATAAGTTACTATGGAAAAGTGCTCCCTGGAATATAGTTGTGCTTATTCTAGTTTACAGACACCAGCATTAGACTCGAGATACACTAATAGCATGGGTAAGCGCGATGAAGCATGCAGCGAATAGAATGGGTAAGGGCCTAAAGAAAAACAAGGATTCAGATTTAATCGTGAAGTTCACTCCCTCCTCCTCTCAGCCAAATTTCTTCCACCTATGGGGGATACTCTGCAATAACAAACTAATAAGATACCATATGCATAGGTCCCGACTATGCTGCTGCCCTTCCAAGCGTGTAGCATGCTACACATGGCTGACCGGTTGTAGTAGTTGAACAGTCACCAATACACGACCCAAAGTATGATGTTATGAAAGGGCTCAGTGCAGATAAAAGTCTGAAATGGGCACCGTGCAAGGATAGGCTTCTGTCACATTGACCCCTTGTAAGTCACCTCAGACAGTCAGAGACAGACACAACATATGTGCCTGATGATGTTTCCTCTACCCATGTAAGTAGTTTTCCTCGGGCAAGTATCATTTGTTGACTCATCTATCCTGCTATGTTCTTCCTACATTAAGTTGGGTCACCAGCATCCCCGAGTACCCTCCTGCTTTCAAGCAGTGGGGTGCTCAGCAGGCCTGTTGGTGCCTGGCGATGTTGATGGGGCAGCTGCTCTGTTCGCACAAAAAACGTATATCTACTACAGCAAGTTAAAACAAATATTTAATGTATATGTGTGTGTGAATTTGAGTTTCTGTGAGTGTGGGCTTCTGCCTGTGTGAACGTGTGTGTGTGTGTGAGCGTGTATGTGTGAGTGTGAGAGTGTGAGAGTGTGTGCGCACTAGTGTTTGCACATGCAGGCTTGTTCATGTGAGCCTATGGATGCACATGAGCGTGTGGGTGCATATATGAGTATGCACATACAAAATTGTGTGATTGCAGGTGAGCATGCACTTGAGTTTGTGTGCATTATAGTGTGCTCCTGAGTGTGTGTGCAGAAATGTGTGTGGACCTGATATAGTGTGTGTGTGAGATAGGTACATGACTGTGTGTAGAAATCTGTGTTTGAATCTCAGGAGCTTCACTCAGCCTTTCAAGTTTCCATGGTCCAAATAAGTACCACTGAGTTGGGGTACATGTGCGCTTTTGCAAATGCATGTTATATGTGTGCAAAGAATGTGAGCACGAGTGTCTAAGCACATGTGTGCACGTGATTGTGTATATGTCTGCACATGCATGTGCATAAATCTTATTTTTAATCTCAGCAGGTTCAATCAGCCTTTCATCCTTCTGAGGTCGTTAAAATGGGTTCTGTTGAGTTGGATAACAATGAACATCTTTTATTCTGTGTCAATATACTTCCAGGGGTAAATATGTCTTTTTTTCAAATAAATAGTGTGTGTATGCTAAGCGTATGGACATGTTAGTGGTGTGTGTGTGTGTGTGTGTGTCCATAGGTGTGTGTGTGTATGTCAGTGTCTGTGTCTGTGTCTGTGTCTGTGTCTGTCATAATGGCTGGTGCAGCACACAGAAGTTCAAAATTGAGTGCATTAACAAAACTGTTGTTTTGTAAGAAATGAATGGATAACAGAATGGCTTCTCAAAATAGGTAGCTAGGTGCATTAGCATCTGCATGTCTGTGTGTAAGTCATTCATAGAATAGAGCAATAGGCTGGGGATGTGCATTTCAAGATACTTTTAGCACGGCTCCTTGTGAGTTACTAAGGAGGAAAAGGAAATCTTCCCAAGAGGGCTCCTTGTCTGACTGCAATGACTGAAGCATCTGCAACATGAGGAACCAAGTGAAGATTCCATGGATGTCTGCCCATTGTACCTTACACCTTGGGGACTGCAGAAGCTGTTGCCTGAGTAAAGGAAAGTGATGGATATGAAGCTGATCCAGTAGTCCAAGTGATGAACTCTAGAGTAGTTACTCTGTCTGGAGAGCTTGCACTCCTGCATTAACAAAATAAACTTTGATTATTATTATTTCGCATTTGGCATAGGCAAGATATTCACCAGAAATTGGGGGATGTCCCATATGCACTACTAACATCTATACAAATGCACATTAGGGCACTTACATTTGTATATACCATAAATAGGGTGGATGGGACATCAGCCACATTTTAACGAGTGCCCCTCTCCCCCAAACTGTGAATAAACCCATTGGTCAGCTCTGTGTCCGTTGTCTGAGTCGTGTGAGCCGAAAAGGATAGATGGAAAGGTAGGGGGGTATAGATGACAATGCCTGCAGCTCCCTCACCCCACGAGCAGATGTGATGGCCACAAGGAAGGCTGTTTTTTTATGTCAAAAGCCTCAGAGGACAGTTATGAAGCGGCTCGAATGGAGCACACATTAGGAAAGTAAGAACCAGATTAAAATCCTATAGCTAAGACCTTTATGGGCCCTGCCAACAATAGGAGATTTAAACAAAGAGGTTTGGTCACGTTATCTAAGAAAAGTTGAGATAGCAGGCAAAAAACCTTTAAGGGTGCCCAAAGGAGTGCACTGCTGGGCCAAAGAAAGTATTAACAAAAAGGACCTCAGAAAGAGGGGCAGAGAGGGGTTCAACAGACCGGTCAGTGCACCCTGCCATGAATCTGTTCCATCGACAGGTGCATACCATTTCGGTGGAGAGACACCTGGCTGCTAAGATAACATCATAGACTTCAGGCGGTAGGGCGAAAGCTGTCAAATGCCTCCATTCAATCTCCATGCAAGATGGCGAAGACTGGACAGGTTTGGTTGTAGAACCCTCCCTTTCTGCTGCGACAGAAGATCCTCCAAAGGGGCAGTCTGATCGGGGGATCGATGGCCATGCACAATAGCTCGGGATACCAGACTCTTCATGCCCAGTCCAAAGCGACCAGGATTACTTGGGCCCGGTCGTTCTTGATCTTCTTGAGAACTCTGGGCAGAAGTGGTATGGGTGGAGAGGAGTAAACGAGGCCTGAGCTCCACTCGTGATGAAAAGCGTCGCTGAGTGAGTGCCACCTTGGAAACCATAACGCACAAAACTGCTGAAATTGTGTGTTCTATGCAGAGGCGAAAAGATCTAACCAAGGCTCTCCCCACTGCTGAAAGAGACCGTGTGTCACCTCCGGATGGAGACGCCATTCATGATCGACCAGGCATTGACAACTGAGTTTGTCTGCTCTGGCATTTAGAGACCCCAGGAGTTGTTGAACCATCAGGGAAATGCCCTGTTGTTCCAGCCATGTCCAGAGGCACAGAGCCTCCTGACAGAGTCCACAACCCCACCCTGCTTGTTGCAATACCACTTGGTGGTGGTGTTGTCCTGCACTACTTTCCCTTTGAGGGAGGGAAGAAATGCTTTCAATGCCAATCTGATCGCCCTGAGCTCCAAAAGAGTGATATGGAGCCCGGACTCTACCGGAGACCAGACGCCTGCCCCTGATCTCCGCTTCTCCCTTGTGGCCGCCCCATCCCAGGAGTGACCCATCTGTCACTACTGTCAGGCCTGGTTGGGGAAAGGAGAGGGATCTGACCCAATCACAGTTCAAAAGCTATCACTGCAGATCCGAGATCTGGACCGTGTCAGAGAGATTCCCCTGATGCTGCACCCACTGAAACTGCAGATCCCACTGCAAAGCCTGCATATGCCATCTGCTATGTGTCACCAGCAGGATGCTCGAGGCCAGGAGGCCTAGCAGCCTCAGTCAGTATCACAGAAATCCAGGATAGAGGCTGAAACATTGGTATCATAGCCTGAACATCCTGGACTCGCCGCTTGGGAGGATAAGCCCAAAACTGCACTATGTCCAGAACAGTTCTGATGAAGGGGAGCATCTGAATGGGAGTCAGGTGTGACTTCAGCACGTTTAAAGTGAATCCTAGCAAAAGCAGGAGGTCCTCAGTAGTCGGGAGGTGAAAGATGACAGCCTGGGGCGAGCCCATCTTCAACAGCCAGTCAGAGGCAGAGGAAGGCTAAAACCCCTAACCTGCGCAGATGAACTGCGACCACCACCATCACTTTGGTGAACCTGCGCAGATGAGCTGCGACCACCACCATCACTTTGGTGAACCTGCGCAGATGAGCTGCAGCCACCATCATCACTTTGGTGAACACCTGAGGGGCACTGGAAAGGCCTAAGTGGAGCATGGTAAACTGAAAATGCTTGTTGCCTACCATAAACTGCAAGTAACAACTGTGGACGGGCAGGGTGGAAATATGTGTCCTGAATGTTCAATGCTACCATCCAGTCTCCTGGGTCCAGGGCAGATATAACCTGAACCGAGTGAGCATTTTGAACTTCTCCTTCCTGAGGAAGAAATTAAGGGACCAGAGGCCTAAGACAGGGTGGAGGTCCTTGTCCTTTTTGGGCACCAGAAAGCTAAGGGAATAACAACCACAACTTACTACTGGCACAGGGACCTTCTCTATGGCCCCCTTAGCCTAGAGAGCTGTAACCTCCTCGCGGAGAAGTGCTAAGTGATCCTCAGTAATCCGATTGTAGGATGGTGGCAAGGATGGAGGAGCAATCTCAAATGAGAGGGATTAGCCCCTTCAGACTATTTGCAAAACTCACCTGCCTGACATGAGTGATGTACTGCCAGCGGGCCTGCCTCTGACTGGTCCCTGGTGGGGAAGCGTCAGACTAGGAAGGTTTGGAGGCTTGCAGGGGAGTGGTGGGAATCCCATGCCCCAGGCCACACAGAGGGTGAGCAGCATGCGTGGCACGATGGCTGGAGGGAAACTGCCGTGGTGGGACGCCCCTTCTGTAGCCACGAAAGGGGCGAAAAGCAGACTGAGGGGGGTGCGGGGGGGGGCAAAGGGAAGCTGCGAGGCCCATGGAACTGGTTGTAGCCCCGGACTCCTTAAAGCGCTCGAGCGCAGAGTCTGCACCCGTCTCTTCAGAGACAAAGCAATCAAAGTGCATGTCCATAAGAGTGGATTGGACATGCCCCGAAAAGCCAGACTTCCTCGACCAAGCATGGTGCCTTAAGGCCACCATCGGTGCAACCAATCTGCCTAGTGAGTTGGTCACATCCAGGTCACATTGTATTGTGAACATAGCTGCATATCTCCCATTAGCAACAGCTTGGGAGAGACAGGTCCAGGTCTCCCCCGCAACCGCTGGCATCACTTGCGCAAATAACTTAGGTACCGCTCCCTCAAAGCTTTCAGATTTATGGCCCAGCACTCAAAGCATGACTTCGGGTTGGAGTCGCGCTCCAAAACCACAAGCACACGAGGTGCAGATCCTGCACGGATTCGCAAGGCTTGAACTCTATCTTGCGTGGTGACATCTCGACACACCAGTGTGAGAACGCTCAAACATCTTCGGAAAAACACAGAAAAAGATCAGTCAGGAAGTGACTGAGGGGAGCTCCTTCTTCGGATCTGCGCTTGGCTACCGTGGAAAGAAAAGAAAAGAACTGGTATCAGAGCACCAGTGTGGTGCCTATATAGGTCCTGTGACATGTGCACGACACTGATGACGGACACAGAGCCAACCGACGCCACAGAACGGCACACAAGTGTACTGCTCGAGAAAAATATCCGCATCTAGACTGACGCCTGGGGGAAATTCGAAGGTAAGGAATCTGCAACTAGAAGTCTCTATCAGATAAGGCGTTACCAAAGGTAATTCATTTGTTCTTTTGTGACGGGTTTATCAAGAGTATAGACCTCAATGCTCTGGGGTGCTCTTCAACCATCTATGTGAGGGCAGCCATGCTGCCCTTTTCTACACAAACTGGACTGGACAACATCCTCCACTATCCAGACTATTTCAATGGGACCCTGTTCATACTAACCGGTCTACCATCAAACTGGGATCTTGGTGGTGGACTTCCATGGAGTCCAGGAAAGAGAAGAGGTCATTGCCCAATTCAGCAAATACTTTGACTGAGCGTATCGGGGAAGACTGAATGCATAGCTCAATACCTAGTATTTGTACTGTGTGTGGGCATCAGAGAAAAGCTCCAAGGTGCATTTAAGTTTGCTTAAATATGCATCTAGAGCCCATAAAAGCCATGCCCGTTTTTTTTTACCTGTGACCTTGTATTGCCCATTTTTAAAACCCCAGTCTGTTTAGAAGAACGCAGTTAAAAAAAAAAAATGCACAATTCTTTAATTCAAAATTCAAGCCGAGCATGCAACATAAGTACTGGCACAAAGTCCTGACTTGTGTGCCTAAATGCTGATGTTTTCCAAATGATTGTAGCACTGTATTAGTGGCATTGTGTCATATGCTTGTCTTCTAGAATTGGCAAGCATTGATTTACTATTCAACTGAATTTCGTTATATATTAAGGGGCACAAAGTTGTTTTGCCAGCTTATGGTTGTATGTACTTATTAATGCTACCATGAAAGTTCTTTACTTCTCCAAAAGTAATACTAATTCCACTAACTCAACCCCAAGACAAGCCATGACCCAAGTCAACAACTATTTTTCAGTTTGGTACACTACATCACTTGATGGGAAACCTCAGTCTAATACACCCTAATATTATTTACTAAGCCACGCCCCCATGCTCCTCTTCCTTAGACGGAAGGAGAGCAAAGAAAGATGAAAGTGACTGACTGGCCCATGCAAACAGCAGATATCATTTTAGCAAGAAAAGAAGGGCAGCTGGGCTGAATCAACTAGTCTGTATAAAAAAATACTACAAACGGCCATCAAATCGTGAAGGCCTGAAGTTCTCTGACCCTGTAAGTAGAGGTTGTAAACACCAAGCAAACAATTTTCAGAGTGAGAAGTAGAATCGGGCAACTGTGCATTGACTCCAACTGCGATGCCTTGTGGAAAGTCAACACAAAGCCCACTGGGCACCAGGGATGATATGGATAACAAAAAGGGGTGGTGGGGTATCCGCAACCTGTGTGAATGGATTTTATGGACTTTTCCCGTGAGTCAAGATGACACTTCAACTTCAGATGGTAAACAAAAGGACTCAAGCTGGCACCGTTCAGTGCAACTGCAGCATCTGGAAGTTATGGTAAGATGAATTGTCCATTCTGCTGTCATAGCAGGTCTATTTTGCATGGGATACTATTAGGTGGCCAAATACTGAGCCCCAACAGATCACATACCAGATCCTATTTGTAACCTCTGGGGATATCTGAATCACCTGTGCTTGATCTCTCCTCACCTTCCCTAGGACTCGGGACAGAGGCAGAACTGGTAGAAACAGATTTTACAGGAGCAGTGACCAACTAAATCTGACATCAGATGCCAGGGAACACTTCCTGCTCTGGCCTAGAGTGACGAGATCTACACATGGACAACCCAATATGGAGAATATCATGACTATCTCTTCAAGGTGAAGTTCCCACTCATAGGCCTCTACATAGAGGCAACTAAAAAACAGCTTTTACTTTGAGTGACCCTGCAAGGTGTGATGCCCCAGGAAAATACCTGGTTGCAGAGCCTACTGCCACAGTTCAATCTTCAAAATCAGTGCTTTAATGGACAGTGGTGTTGTCAGACAGAACTTTTATGGCTCTCCCTGAGATGGAAGAAAGAAAAGGCTTCATTTATGTGCTGGCACAGCATCATTGCAAACCTAAGGCCAGGGAAGTCTTGTTGCCCAGAGGGATGCTTTAACACAACACAGAGGTTTCAGAACTACAGCAGTCTGCACCAACAGACTGGAGGGGCACATCAACCAGTGCAGTTCCAGATAGACTGACTAAGTCTAAGGTCGCACCTGAGCCAAGGCACTCCCCTGGTGTTGAAGACATGGCTTTCTTAGGCACTACTGAAACACTCTCATCCAACATCTGTCATGTGGCACCAATTAACAAGTTACGTACCTCCAGTAACGCTCTTTCTGGTGGATGTCTGACTACAGATTTCTTCCTTAAAATAATCCCCACGTGCCACATTATATCTGGAAAACTTTCCACATGCAGTGCTCCTATGATGCACAGCCAGGAGGCGCTGTGCAGCTCTGCGCTGACATCAGTTTCAAGTCTCTTTCCTTTCTGTGCAGAGCAAGAAAGATTGTTGGTCCCAGGGTGCTGAAAAAATGTTAAAAAGAGCTCTCCCAACAGAATGAGGAGGTGGGAGGGCAGTGCGGTTACAATTTCCACCAGACAGAGCATTACAGTTTAACTTCTTCTACAGATGGATATGTCTAAAGTGGATTTCTGACCTTAGACTAGATACCACAGCAGTCTCTCCATAAGGTGCAGGACCAGTGGTGTAGGCTTAAAATCAAAAAGTCTCGTAGGACCGAGTGAGTGAAATGTCCTTCCCATCAGACCCGTTTGTCAAGGCAGGAGTGCCTTGTGATGTATGCACCAACACCATGTCGCAGCATGACGTGTCCAGGCCAAGCACTTTGCCAACGAAGTGGTAGCAGCCTTTGATCCGGTGGAATGGGCTCTCAGACCTTCCAGTGGCTGCTCCTTAGCCAGTGGGTAGTAGATCCTAATGAAGAGGACTATTCTCTTCGGTAGTGTCCTCTTCTGCAAACTTCCCTTTCTTTGATCTGGGAAACTCCACAAAAAGTTGACTGTCCACTCGAAAGTCCTTGGTACAGCCACTTAAAAGATTAAAGCTTTTTTGGGGTCCAATATTGGAGTCTCTTATTCTCTTTCAAAAGACGATGGGGAGCTAAAAACGGTGTCAGAGAGATGGCAGCACCAGTAAGTTCCAGAAAGAGGTGGTTTAAGGAGGCTGCACTGAAAAGGCTTGTATTTCACTCAGACGACGAGCTGATGTAATGTCAACGAGGAAGACTGTCTTTAAAGTAAGGAGATGGAGTAAGCAGCGATCTATCAGTTCAGTGGGGATGCCATCCCCAGCAAGCAAGTCATGGTTGTGCAGTTTCGGAAGCATTCTAAGGAGGAGTGGCCAACCCAAAGATAGCCACACACAATTGAAGGGCATGTATGTGACAGAAACCTGTGGAATGCATCCAAACTTGTATAAATAGCATTAGTTTGGACAGGAATGCTGCCTGTGTAACACATGACTTACCACATAGATAAGAGTATAGTATATGTTTTTACCTGTACCACACATCCTTTACATCATGTTACTTTACCACCCAGGTATTTTTTTTATTTTTTTACAACAATGTGTTCATTTTTTTTTTTTTTATGAGTTTAGGAGTGGGTAGAGGTAAAGGGTTTTCAGGTTGATATATGGTTGAAGAGTGATTAGAGGTAAATGTAGGTAAGGCTGACTAGCATTTAGGGGTGGGGACAGGTAAAGGGAGATAACTGTAAATTTAAGGTTTAGGGGTGGGTACAGGTAAGGGTGATTTTAGGGTTTAGGTGGGCAGAGATTTTATAGTAAGGAATTTTAGCATTCAGGGAGGGAAGCAGTAAAGGGAGGTTATAAGCAAAACAAAGTGTGTGTGTGTGTGTGTGTGTGTGTGTGTGTGTGTGTGTGTGTGTGTGTGTGTGTGTGTGTGTGTGTGTGTGTGTGTGTGTGTGTGTGTGTGTGTGTGTGTGTGTGTGTGTGTGTGTGTGTGTGTGTGTGTGTGTGTGTGTGTGTGTGTGTGTGTGTGTGTGTGTGTGTGTGTGTGTGTGTGTGTGTGTGTGTGTGTGTGTGTGTGTGTGTGTGTGTGTGTGTGTGTGTGTGTGTGTGTGTGTGTGTGTGTGTGTGTGTGTGTGTGTGTGTGTGTGTGTGTGTGTGTGTTTTTTTTTCGTGGCTCGTGGCATGTAGTGCTGCAGATTCACATGCTATGCCTAGCTCTTCCGACATCTAGTGTTGGGCTCGAAGTGTTACAAGTTGTTTTTCTTATAAAAAATAAAAAAAAGTATTGTCGGAGTCACAGGATCAAGTTACTTAACCTCTCAGTTACAGTGCGCATGGGCATCGACTCCATTGTTACATTGTTTTCCCGCAAAGGGTGAAGGAAGGAGTGATAGAGTATAAGGATATAAAGAGATGTCCATGCAATTGTAAATGTATCTACATATGTACAAATGATAAACTTAAATGACTACAAGCTTCCAGGGAGGAGGGAGGGTGCATGTGAATCTGCAGCACTACATGCCACGAACAGATGTACACTGGGTAAGTGACATTTTATGTTCAATGGCATGGGTAGCTGCAGATACACATGCTATGCATAGACTACAAAGCAGTTAGTTCTCCCAAAAAATAGCGGTGGCTAGCCTGTAGGAGTTGACGTTTTTTAAATAGTGTTCTTGAGACAGCTTGGTCTACAGTGGCCTGTTGCTGTGAGAAAACATCAACAAAACAGTGTTTAGTAAAGGTATGAGCAGTAGACCATGTGGCAGCTTTGCATATATCAGCCATTGGTATGTTTCCTAAAAATGCCATTGATGCACCTTTCTTTCTTGTAGGATGTGCTCTAGGAGTGATCAAAAGTTGTCTTTTTGCATCGATGCAGCATGTCTGTATGCATCTAACAATCCATCTTGCTAAGCCTTGTTTAGATATAGGATTGCCTTTATGTGGTTGTTGAAAAGCAACAAAAAGTTGTTTTGTTTTCCTAAAGACTTTAGTTGTATCTATATAGTACGTAAGAGCTCTTTTGAGATCTAGAGTATGAAGAGCTCTTTCTGCAACTGAGTCTGGCTGTGGAAAGAAGACTGGCAATTCCACTGTTTGATTGATGTGAAAAAAAGATACTACTTTGGTAGAAAGTTTGGATTTGTCCTAAATACGACTTTATGTTTGTGTACATGGAAAAAGGTTCCTCAATAGTGAAGGTTTGTATTTCACTAACTCTTCTTAATGAAGTAATAGCTACAAGGAAGTCAACCTTCCATGTTAAAAATAGAATTTGACAAGAGTGCATGAGTTCAAAAGGTGGGCCCATGAGTCTGGTAAGTACGATATTTAGATTCCAAGAAGGAACAGGTAGTGTCCTAGGTGGAATAATGCATTTTAATCCTTTCATGAAGGATTTATTAACAGGAACTCTAAATAGAGAAGTGTGTTGAATATTTTGTAAATATGCTGATACTGCAGTAAGGTGGATTTTGATGGATGAGAAAGCTAAATTAGATTTTTGCAACAATATCTTGTATAGATGCTGTAAGTGGATCAGTGTTTTTGGACTGACAGTAGTAGACAAATCTTTTCCACTTATTAGCATATCATTGTCTAGTAGTAGGTTTACGAGCCTGTTTAATCACTTCCATACATTCTGATGGAAGTTTTAGGTAACCACATTCTATGACTTCAGGAGCCAAATCGCTAAATTGTAAGCGTTGGGTGCCTGATTTGACCTTTGATCTGTGTTAACAAATCTGGTCTGTTTGGGAGTTTGGAATGAGGTACTACAGACAGGTCTAGGAGTGTTGTGTACCAATGTTGACGTGTACATGTTGGGGCTATGAGTATCATGATTAGAGATGTCTGACGTAGTTTGTTGACCAGAAAGGGAAGGAGCCGAAGTCAACGCTCTACTCAAAAAACCCAAAGCATCCCCTGAAGACCTCACAAACTACCGTCCTATCTCTCTACTCCCCTTCCCAGCGAAGGTCATAGAGAAGTTAGTAAACAAACAACTGTCTCACTTCGTGGAGGACTACAACATACTCAACGTCTCCCAGTCTGGGTTCCGCAAAAACCACAGCACCGAGACCACCCTCATCGCCTGCACAGATGACATCAGGACCAGATTGGACAAGGGCGAAACCGTTGCCCTCATCCTCCTAGATCTCTCCGCAGCATTCAACACCAAATGCCACCAAACCCTTCACACACGCCTCTTCGACACCGGAATTCGCCACAAAGCCCTGGACTGGCTCACCTCCTTCCTCTCCGAAAGAACCCAAAGAGTTTGCCTCCCTCCTTTCCGGTCTACTGCTACCAGGACCATCTTTGGAGTCCCCCAAGGATCCACCACCATCAGCCCCACCCTTTTCAATATCTACCTGGCTCCGCTCGCCAGCATCATCCGCCCCCAAGGCCTCAACATCATTTCATACGCTGACGAAACCCAGCTCATCATCTCCCTCACGAGGAACCCATCTACCGCCAAGAATAACCTACACACCGGACTCCTCGCCATCGACAACTGGATGACAGCAAGCCAACTCAATGTGAACTCAGAAAAAAACGAGATCATTATCTTCGGTCCCAACAAGACAGCATGGAGCGACTCATGGTGGCCGACTATCCTAGGACCACCCCAACACCCACCACCCACGCATGCAATCTCGGCATCATACTGGACTCCTCTATCTCCATGACTCAGAAAATCAACGCCATATCATCCTCCTGCTTCAACACTCTCCACATGCTATGCAAGAATTTCAAATGGATTCCCCTAGAAACAAGAAGATCGGTCACCCACGCCCTCATTAGCAGCAGACTCGACTACAGCAACGCCCTCTATGCAGGGACCACAGCCAAACTTCAGAGAAAACTCCAGCGCATCCAGAACGCAGCTGCACGTCTCACCCTCAACCTCCCTCGCCACAAACACATCTCCGCCCACCTCAGATCCGTACACTGGCTGCCCATTAACAAAAGGATCATCTTCAAAATCCTAATCCACGCTCACAAAGCTCTCCACAACACCGGACCGGCCTACCTCAACGAACGTATCAACTTCCACAACCCAACTTGACAGCTCCGCTCTGCTGACCTCACCCTCGCAACAGTCCCCCGCATCCAATGCAACACCTCTGGCAGCAGATCCTTCTCCCACTTCGCCGCCAAGACCTGGAACTCCCTCCCCACCAACCTACGCAAGACCCAGGACCTCCTAACTTTCAGAAAGTACCTCAAAACTTGGCTTTTTGAGCAGTAATCCCCCCACCTTCCCGTTAGCGCCTTGGGACCCTACCGGGTGAGTAGCGTGCTTAATAAATTTGATTGATAGATTGAGTTTGAGAGGGGGGAAAAGCGTAAGCAAATATCCCTGACCAATTCATCCATAGAGCATTGCCCGTGAATGGGGATGTGGGTGTCTGGATGCGAAGTTTTGGCATTTTACGTTTTCGCTTGTTGCAAATGGGTCTATTTCTGGTGTTTCCCACTTTTGAAAGTATTTTTGAAGTACTTGGGAGTGAATCTCCCATTTGTGAGTATGTTGGTGATTCCTGCTTATGAGATCTGCTAACTGATTGTCTATTCCTGGAATGTATTCTGCTAATAGATTAATATGATTGTGAATAGCCCATTTCCATATTGTCTGGGCTAGGAGAGACAGTTGAGATGAATGTGTCCCGCCCTGTTTTTTGACGTAATACATGGTGGTCATGTTGTCTGTTTTTATCGGAACAGTCTTCTGTTTGAGAAGGGGTTGAAACGCTTTTAGGGAAAGAAACGCAGCCAATAATTCTCGGTGGTGTATGTGAAATTGTTTCTGTTTGGGATTCCATTCCCCTTGAATGGTATGATTGTTGAGATGAGCTCCACAACATATCATTGATGCGTCTGTTATTATGGTTTGAGGCACAGGGTCTTGAAATGAACGCCCCTTCATTAGATTGCGGAGATTCCACCATTGAAGGGACATGTGCGTTTGGCGGTCCATCAACACTAGGTCTTGAAGATGACCGTGTGCCTGTGACCATTGTTGTGCAAGGCACTGTTGTAAGGGCCGCATGTTTAGTCTTGCGTGTGGAACACTTGCAATACATGACGCCATCATCCCTAACATTTTCATGACAAATCTGACAGTGTACTGTTGACCTGTCTGTATCTGTGCAATAATATTTTGGAATGCTTGTATTCTCTGTGTATTTGGACTTGCTAGAGCTTTTTGAGTATTTAGCATTGCACCTAAATACGGTTGTATTTGCGCAGGTTGTAGTTGCGACTTTTGGTAATTTATTGAGAACCCTAGCGTGTGCAGGGTTTGTATTACGTAATGCGCATGGTTTTGATACTGCGTATGACTGTTTGATTTTATTAGCCAATCGTCTAGATATGGAAAGAGATGTATATGTTTTCTTCTTAGGTAGGCTGCTACTACCGCAAGGCACTTTGTGAATACCCATGGGGCTGTTGTTATTCCGAAGTGTAACACTTTGAACTGATAGTGCTGTCCTTGAATGACAAACCTGAGATATTTTCTGTGCGCTGGATGGATGGGTATATGAAAATACGCATACTTGAGATCTAATGTTGCCATGAAATCGTGTGTTTGGAGTAATGGGATAACATCCTGGAGAGTTACCATGTGAAAGTGTTCTGACAGGATGTAAAGATTGAGGGTCCTGAGATCTAATTTTGGCCTTAGGGTGCCATCTTTTTTGGGAATGAGGAAATACAGTGAGTAAACTCCTGTCCCTACTTGATTTTGTGGCACGGGTTCTATTGCTTGTTTGAGTAATAGAGATTTGACTTCTTCCTGTAAGAGAGTGATGTGTTCTGTGGATAGTTTGTGTGGTTTTGGTGGAATGTTTGGTGGAGTTTGTATATATTCTAGGCAATAGCCATTGTGGATAATTGATAATACCCAATTGTCTGTGGTAATATTTTGCCAATTGGTGTGGAACTTTTGCAGTCTCCCTCCCACAGGGGAGGTGTGGAGTGGGAGGGAATGAAACAAGTCACTGTTTACTGTGTTGTTTAGGTGTCTGATATTTCCCTCTACCTCTGGGGTACTGGCCTCTATATGTGCTCTTAAAACCACCTTGTTGGTATTGAGGTTGGTAGGCCGGTTTTGGCTGCGATTTGGGTGCCTCTGCAGTTTGAGCCCCAAATCCACCTCCAAACTGGGGTTGCCGAAAGGATCCCCTGTATTATGTGGTGTAAAGTGCACCCATCGCTTTTGCGGGGTCTGAATCCTTCTGCATTTTTTCAATTGCAATGTCCAACTCTGGGCCGAAAAGCTGTTTTTTGTTGAACGGCATATTCAACACCACTCGTTGGATTTCGGGTTTGAACCACGAGAACCTAAGCCATGCATGTCTCCTGATTGTGGCAGCAGTGTTTATGCTCCTGCCTGCTGTGTCTGCTGAGTCTAGGGCATACCTAATCTGACTGTTGGTGATGGCTTGCCCTTCCTCCACCATCTGCTGTGCCCTCTTTTGCTGTTCCTTGGGGAGATGCTGAATTATATCTCATCTCGTCCCAATGGGCCCTGTTATATCTAGCCAATAACGCCTGAGAGTTGGCTATTCTCCATTGGTTGGCTGCCTGGGATGCCACTCTCTTCCCTGCAGCATCATATTTTCTACTTTCTTTGTCTGGTGGGGGTGCGTCACCAGACGACTGAGTTTGCCCTCTTCCTGGCAGCCCTTACCACTACTCTGGTCTAGTCTGGAGGGAGTTGCTGAGTTATATAGACAGCATCAGAGGGAGGAGGCGTGTATTTCTTTTCTACTCTAGGAGTTATTATACTTGCTTTGACAGGCTTGCTAAATATTTGATCGGCATGTTTTAGCATGCCCGCGAGCATAGGGAGCGACTGCTTTGTTGTATGCGTGGAGGAAAGTGTATTAAACAGAAAATCGTCCTCCAACGGTTCAGTGTGGATGGTGACAATACGGTATGCTGCAGCCCTAGCTAACACTTGATTGTAGCCTGTACTATCCTCAGGTGGTGAAGGCTTAGAGGGATAGCAAATCAGGGTCATTGTACGGAATGGGGTCTGGTTCATAAAGATCCCATGGGTCCACATTGTCTTGCTGCGAGTCAAATGAATGTGATGGTGGCTGCATTGGTGTAGGACTGGTAGTAGGAGATATATGAAAGTGTGGAGAATGAGGAGGAGAAAACTGAGGAGGTGGAGGTCTCTCCTTTGTCTTTGGCACTTTAGCTGGAGGCTGTGTAGTGTCCAATTCCTCCTGAAAGGCTAATTTTCTCTTAGGTTTTAGAGGAGGTGCTGTAAAAATTTTGCCAGTTTCTTTATGGATATGAATCCTGGCTTGCCTTTCATCCATTACTTCCAGTATTGGCTGTATTTGGGAGTCCTCCTCAGTAGTTTTATGGCTTTAAGTGTCTTAGAAAGTCCATGCTCCTCAGTGTAACCTGCACTTTTCGGCTCCGAAGCTGGCTTTTTCGGTATCAAAAAAGATGGCGTTGTGGATTGTGTCTGCTCGGAAAGGGATTTCTGAAATTTCGACTCGGAAGAGCGGTGTTTGCTCGAGTCGGAGATGGAGCTTTTGGTCGACCCCGATGGCTTCGGAGGAAGGCCTTTTTCCGTGCCAAACTGGGGGTTTGGTCAGTGGGTGTCTTCTTTCGGGTCAAGACAAGGCCTTCTGGCAGTGGCATCCCCAAGGCCTTATGTTTCAGTTTAGATGTTACAGGGGCAGGTGTACTCACGTGCTGTCCTGCCGTGACAGGTCTGTCCTCCTCGGAATCCTGGTCGGAGTTGGATCCTCGAACGGAGACTGTGGTCTGCATGATCTCTTCCTCTTCGACATCAAGATGTTCAGAGCTTTTTGACGCCATCTCGAGTCTTCGTGCTCTTCTGTCCCGAAGTGTCTTTTTTGGTAGGAAGGATCTGCAGGCCTCGCAATTTTCTTCCCAATGATCTGGGGAAAGGCAAAGGTTACAGACGAGGCACAGAGGACAGAATCGGAATGAAGTCCGATCGATGAGGCTTCCACGCAGTTGGGCCGACCAGGCCCGAGTTGGGCGTGCGCGCCCCGAAGGGCGAGTAGAGATGTTTGTTCCGAAGGTACCAAAGTGTTGATCGAAGATGTAACGCGATCGAAACAATACCGATGAGAAATGAAGTGCTTTCAGAGTTTTCCGAATCAAACTATCGGAGCAAAAGGAAAAACGTCCGAACCCAATGGCGGAAAGAAAACAATCTAACAGAGTCGATGCCCATGCGCAATGGAGCCGAAGAGGAGTCACTCGATTCCGTGACTCGAAAACACTTCTTTGAAAAAAAAAAACTTGTAACACTCCGAGCCCAACACTAGATGGCAGACGTATATGCACAGCATGTGTATCTGCAGCTACACATGCCATAGAACACACACACACACACACATATATATATATATATATACACACACACACACTGAAAAAACAAGGATTCAAAAGTTAGAAAATAGAATTTAAAAAAAGGTAAAGATAGAAATTCACTTTAAAAAAAAATGTTACAGGGACGCAAGGCTCATATTTAAACGTTCAAACCCACAGCAGAAATTCAGCTGTTAAAAATAGAGTTAATTCAAGTAACTATAACTCAAGCCCCCGCCAGGCACAGTTCTCTCATGAATAATTTTTACAGCAAATATTGCACTAATAGTATCAATGATGTTATAAAAGATGTCATGAATGCTGTAATATCTTGGGTGATAAGCAGTGCATGCGGAGGGCGTAAGTTATAGTTACCTTAGGGCACTATGGCGACCGCAAATATATATACACACACACTATATATCGCCCTGAGAAAAACATGCATTTCCCATTTTAATTCCCATAGGAATTTGAACACTACTACAGCCCGAACCGCTGGACGCAATTACACCAATTTGGCAGAAATGTAGATTTTGGTCCAGCGATCACACTTTTTTAACTGGGGTAAATCTGTTCAGTAGTTTTGGAGATATTAAAGGAAAACGAAATTTGCATATCTAGAGGCACAAACACTTCGTAAAGCCTCCCGATGTTGTGGAGAAATCGGATTGACTAGTAACACTTCAACCAGGATGCGTTGGTAGCAATTTTGAGACTCCGCTTTAGCCTCCCTGGGGCAAGAAACAAAAAAATGAACAGGAGGCCCTGCAGACCGCTGACCACCACCTCCCCCGGGCTACATAATTGAAATATGCAGGGGCCTGCATTTTTAATAGCTTCTTGCGTTCAGGAGCAATGCCAGCTTCCGCAAGAGTCGGGGAAACTGGGTGGGACCGCAGGGGCCTTGAGGCTCCCCCGCAGTTCACTAATCATCAAAACATCATGCGCCTAGCGAAGCCAAAGCAAGTGTGCTTTCTCTGCATTTCCACAGTGAATAGTTACCTGTAAATCCTTGATGGAGTTGCTTGCATCCTTGCTTTTTTCAAGCGCAATATCTCACATAGTGACTGACAAGTGGGTTCTTTCTGGTCATCTGCTGCTGAGACCGAAGAAAACGGCCTAGAAAACCCGCCTGTTTGGTCCTGCTCTATTTACATTAGAAACATGCAACGTCTTCCTCTCCATTTTCACTGGAAGATGGAGAGCTTACTAAAAGGTCCCCCCGTATTTCCTGCTGATTTTGAAGACGTGCCAAAGGCAATGTCTGGCATGGGCGTTTGTGGTTATAGGGGGTTGGTGGCAGGCCAGGCCCTATGGCCAACCATGCCGCGCCCAGCCATATGGCTGTGGGTGGCGATGGTTGGATTACCATAAGGTAATTATTAAGCGTAAAGCCAGAGTATTAGACAGGAAAGCGTGATGACCATGCAGGAAAGCACATACAAAGAAGTAAAGAATGCAGATCTTCAACAACCAAAGGCTTTCAGGAAAGTGTGAGGGTGCGTGTACATCTACAGCACTAAAAGCTATGAACAGATGCTTACAAGGTAAGTAACATTCTGTATGTAACATGTGTGACAGTAGATACAAATGCTCTTCATAGACTGCAAAACAGTACTGCCCTATTTGGCGGTTAGCTAGAAGATGTTGAAGAGAACTGAAAGAATTCTTAGGACAGTTTAGCCAACTCTAGCCTGTTGGTGTGCTAAAATATTCACACAGTATTTGGCTAATGTGTGTGAGGCGGACCAGGTAGCTGCCTTACAGAGGTCAGCTAAATATGTTGCGAGAGGAAAGTGACAGTGGCTACTTTTTTTGATTGAGGCGGGGGCAGAGCAAACAAAGTCCTTTTAGCCTTAATGTAGCAGGTTTGGATACACTTGACAATCCATCTAGCTATGTCTGCCTTTGAAAGAATATATCATTTGTGTGACTTGGTTAAAGCGACAAAAAAATGCTGAGTTGTATACAAAGGTTTGGTCATATCAATGGAATACATGAGGGTACGCTTGACATTAAGGGTATAGAATGCAGTTCTCTGCCAGAGCCTAGCTGTGGGAAGAAAACTGGGAGTTCAATTGTTTGTTCTTAGAATTAACCCCACATTTCTTCCACAAGTGGTATCCCTCTTCCACCTCAGACAATTATGTCATTATGAAACTGAAAGAAAGGCTCTTAAAGGGAGAGTCTGCAATTCCCCAAAAGGTTTAATAGATGTGATAGCGACAAGAAAAGCAATCTTCGAGGAAAGGAATTGTGATGGGCAAAGTAGTCTGTTAAGGATACTAAGGTTCCAGGCTGGGGCATAGGACACCCTGGGCAGAATTAACTGCCTAGGTCCTTCCATGTAAGCCTTAATGACAGGAATTTTGAATAAGAGGGTTGCCTGTTTTGCTTGTAAGTCACATTAGGGCCTATGTGAAGCTGTTATATCAGGAACTGCAGGTTGAAGCATCTCGATTACCTTAGAAATGCAGTAAAGCTTTGGATAGCTGTGATGAGTATGCAATGCCTTGCATTTGCAGATACATGGCGGTCATATTATCTGTTTTTATCAATATACCTTTGTGCTGAATATGGTGAAAAAAGACCCCAAGAGCTAGCTGAATGGCCAGGAGATTGAGTTAATTGATGTAGAGGTCATTTGTTAGGATGACAACATGCCCTGGCCCGCTGCTGAAGACGCACTCCCCCACCCGAGAGGGAGGGGTCTGTGGTGGTAGTAACCTGCAGTCCATGAAGGGGCGGCCCTGCAACATGTTTTTGTTCTACCACTGCAGAAAGCAATGGGTACTAGCTTCTGTCAACAATAGATACTCCTAGTGACCCTCTGCTTGTGAACACTGGGTTGACAGGCACATGTGAAGTCTGGCATGGGGAGCTATGGCTTTCCAGGAAGCTAGAATTACAAAAGGAGCACAGCTATTCTGAACGTTGAGTGACAATCTGGCAGAAAACAAAGGTAGCAGTGGGTGGAATTCCTACACTTTTACCTGGCTGAGATAAGCCCTGGCAGTGTCTGAGGTGAGCATGGCTCAAAGAAAGGGGTGCACCTGAAGAAGCTGAAGGTAAGATTTGCCAATTTTTATCATGAAGCAGAGACTGGAGGAGTGAAATAATGGCGTGAGTGTGACGGAGGCACTTCCGCTTGCTTGAACTTTTTCTAAAAATGTTTTTTAATGTTTTATTGAAAATCTCTCAATCAGCAATCATACAGCACTAAATTGCACAGGATATGGTCCATCATAGCACATAGATAACTTTAGGCTAATCACTGTTGTCGACAAAACATAGCACAGTCCATCCCTTCAGTCCATCCCTTAACACAATATTACCCCCACAGGACCCTAAGACCCAAGAATAACCAATTGCTCACACTCTTGATCAGCCAATCATTCAATTACAGGAGTATGTGAATGCCATTCCTTTTGAGATGGGCGGCAACCACAGCATGCTGTTTTTGAATATTTCCACTAGGTAGTGGTCATTTTCCTGGAGGACATGCATGTCCACTTTATGAAAAGCAGAGCCTTCTGTATAACTTTGTGGCTGGGATTGGTGATGTCATCAGGTGGGGATGGATTTGCTGGGTACAGATAAAGGGTCTGTTAAGCCTGGAGGAATCGACATCATAGTCGCCCACCGGTCGTCCCTGGGTTCTGGATCATAGGGAGCTTCATAGGGTTTCGGTTGATACTGTGGACTGCTCTCCCATTACCGGAGTGTTGTGACCTCTCTGGTGAAGAGGGAAGTGGCACGTAGGTGTTGGCAGTGAAAGAAGACCCAGAGGTCAGACAGGAAGGGGGATGGTGCTCCGTCCGTATGTTGTTTGTGCCATGCAGGAGCCATAGGTTTCAAGGCAATTTGTTCCTTTAAGGACAATCTTAATTTGTTTGAGAGAGTGCCCTGAGGTTTTGGTGGGAGCTTGTTGGACATTTTCCCAGTGTGTGGGTGAATAAAGAGGCACTTCTGACAAGATTCCAACTCCTCCAGTAATTGCTGGAGAATGTTTAGCTCTGAATCATCCGGGGAAGCCATCAATGGTGCTCTCTGCACCAAGTGGCTTTTAGAATCACTGGTGTCTTTGATTTCAAGACTTTCGGAGTCAATGACGACTTGGATGCCTAAATGGGATTCTTTGTTGGTACCAAGCTTGCTTGTCGGCTCCAAGGTTTGTCTCATCACTGACCACGGCCCAGAGGAAGTGGCAAACCAGAGTCTCTGGGTTCAACGCCCAACCCCCACTGGTGCACTGCTCTGACTGTCCATGAGGCTGGAAGTGGGTATTGACTATCAATGTCTGTAGCTCAATGACTGGTGTTCCCCTTTGGATTCAGAGAGCGAACTCACCTCTGGGCTAGACTGCAGCAGCTTGGACACGGAAGGGCCGGCTTCTTCCTCCATACAGACATTGCATTTCCTACTAATGTTGGGGGACGTCGTATACATCTTACCTCTGCATCAAAGGGTCTTCTTCGACCGAAATGTGAGACAGGCCTGGCACGTGGTCTTGCAGCAAACGGACAAAAGTCAGAGTTTACCGACTTGTTGTTGAACAGTCAAAGGGTACTTAGAGCGACACTGGGGGCATTATTTGAAGGGCTACTTTGATGAGAAGCACTGCCGGAGTGCATCGATTGGAGTGGCTGTTTCGAGGTTCGTAAAATTCTAAAGAGTAAGGATCTGTGAAGTTTGCTCTGGGAAAACAGTAATCAAAGGATCGGAAAGGCCCTACAGAGTCAGTATTAGATGCCAAACCCGGAGACAGACACACACAAACAGATACATATATACATGCACACATCTCATATATAACTATGTCGGTCGCCACTAGGTAATTATAGTTAGGTCTGCTGTTTCCATAGGAAAATAGTTTTGTGTTGCTAATAACTTTGGTGCAGTTTGACGAATCTCCACTAAACGGTCCAAAAAGGCCACCACTGCAGGTCTTTCGCAGTCCCCTCCGAGATCTGGGCCATGTTGAAGAGATTTCCCTGATGCTGCGCCCACTGGCACTTCAAGTCCCACTGAAAGGCCCGCAAATGCCATCTGACATCTGTCACTAGCAGGATGCAGGAGGCCATGAGACCCAGCAGCCTCAGAGTCAGTCTCACCGAAACCCAAGATAGAGGCTGAAAGATCGGAATCATACCTTGAATATCCTGGACTCGCTTTTCGGGAGGATAGTCCCAAAACTGCACTGTGTCCAGAAGGGTTCAGATGAAAGGGAGCATCTGAGAGTGAGTCAGGTGTGGCTTTGGCACGTTTATAGTGAACCCCAGCGTGTGCAGGAGGTTTGCTGTAGTTTGGAGGTGGGAGACAACTTCCTGAGGAGAGTCCGCCTTCAACAGCAAATCGTCAAGGTAGGGAAAGCCTGATACCCCCAACCTGCGCAGATGAGCTGCAACCACCACCATCACGCTTGTGAACACCGAGCGGTGCTGGCAGTGCTTAATTTGTAAATAAAAAGGTGCTGGTGCTCAAAGCTCTCCTCTTAAACATGCAGCTGCTGCAATTAAAAGTGCGAGCACATAATACTGAGGCAGCAGAATCCTGAAGCCACCTCGGTCCTCTTCAGTCCATTTACAGCCACTCCCTGCCCCTTCAGCTCACTCTTGCAGCTTCCTGATTTTCTCCTTTCTGACGCTTTTTACTTTTTCTCTTCCTCAGTCTTTCCCACGTGTCTTTTGCTCGCAGTAAATGCATGAGACAGAAAAATAAGCGCCGGCCCTCAGAAATAAGTGCTGGTGCTCCGCACCAGAAACAACAAGCACAAATTAAGCACTGGGTGCTGTAAGGCCAAAGGGGAGCACGGTAAATTGAAAGTGTTCGGTACCTACCACAAATCGTAGGTAACGTCTGTGGGCAGAAAGGATCGGAATATGGAAATAAGCCTCCTTCAAGTCCAACTTTACCATCCAGTCTTCTGTGTCCAAGGCAGACAGGACCTGAGCAAGGGTGAGCATTCTGAATTTCTCCTTCTTGAGGAAGAGATTGCGAGCCTGAAGATCTAGGATAGGATGTAAGCCCTTGTCTTTTTTGGGCACCAAAAAGTAGCAGGAATAAAAACCACGACCTACTTCTGGCGCTGGACCCTCTCCATGGCTCCCTTGGCCAAGAGAGCTGAAACTTCCTGGCAGAGAAGTGCCAAATGATCCTCTGGTACAGGGCTGACTGGTGGAGGTACGGCTGATGGGGCAGATTTGAAGAGGAGGGCGTAGCCCCGTCAAACGATCTGAAAAACCTACCTGTCCTTAGTGATGGATTGCCAGTGGGGCATGTGATGGCAGATCCTGCCACCAACTGGAACAGAGTGAGGGGACTGACTAGGAGGGTTTGGAGGCTGCAGCAGGGGCAGACTGGGCAGACCTCTGGTTCCCTGTCCCACGACCATGTGGGATTCCTCGTCCCGGGCCACGCAGAGGCTGAGCAGCATGGATGGCACAGTAGCCATGAAAGGGGAAAAAGGCGGACTGTGGGGGACGAGGGGCAGTGGAAAGGGCGAGGGACCGAGTCGTAGCCTGGAGTCCTTGAACCTCTCTAGCGCAGAGTCTGCCTTGTCTCCAAAGAGAAGGAAGCCATTAAAGGGCATGTCCATAAGAGTCTGTTGGACATCCCCTGAGAAATCAGATGTACGTAACCAGGCATGGTGCCTCACGGCCACCATCGTCGCAACCAATCTAACCAGAAAATCTGTAGTGTCCAGCCCACATCGAATAGTGAACTTTGTCGCATTTCTCCCATCAGTGAGAGCTTGGGTGACAACAGCAAGGGCCTCCTCTGGTATCTGCAGCAGAACTTCCGCAACCGTATCCCACAGAGTGAGTACAACGGCCCAAAAGGCATGCAGTGTTCACTGACCGCAGTGCGAGACTAGAGGAAGAAAACATCTTCTTCCCAAACTGTTCCAGCCTTTTTAATTCCCTGTCCGGAGATGCGGAAGGGAATGCGCCCGAGGAGGAGGATGCCTGGATAACAAGAATCTCAGGCGTGGGGTATTGGGACAGGAATTTAGGGTCAGTGGGGGTGGGCAGATGGCAGCATGTGATTGTCCTGTTCCCAGGAGCCATTGTGTTGGATCTGGACCAAGTGCCCAGAAGGACATCGATGAAGGCTTCACTGAATAGTAGAAGAGGCTCAGATGTGGAAGCCCCTGTTTGAAGCACCTCCGTCAGGAGATTAGACCTGACTTGAACCAGTAGGCAGCTCAAGGCAGAGGACCTCAGCTGCCCTATTGACGACCATGGAATAAGTTGCTTCCTCTGCCGTAGCCACGGTAGGATGAGACAGCATGCCAGCTTCTGGAGAGGTATTCAGACCACCGGCTTTGCCCCAATCTTGTGCCCAGTCCAAGTTAGGGTCATCCTGTTATTCATATGGGTCCAGGGACTCCTCCAATCCTTCACTGAACTGGAACCCATAAGAATAAGCGTCAGAATCCAACCTGGGGTGAATAGGCCCCATCGAAGGAGGCAACGTTCGCCGATGCGGGTCCGACTCCTAATCGTCGAGGATCAGGATCGGGTCACCACCGACGTCGGGAGCATTGACAATCGAACCAGCGCTGGGGAAGGTCTCGAAGGTACGACCAGTGTCAGTGCGGATCCAAGAGTGGATCCGGAGAGGACTCTGGTGGCAGAGCCAGAGGTGCAGAATCCGAAGGCACCATAGGGGGTCAGGCTGCCCAAAAATGAGGCGCATGGCTTCATAAAATTCTTTCAATTGGGCAGGGGTTGCCCCAGCTCCTGGAAACTAGGGGAGACATGGAGCGGACCCAAAAGCCGTCTCTGAAGACGGATCCCTCAAGTGTCGACACTCCGCCAGTGTTGCATCAGAGTGGCGGGGTGAAGTCGAAGGGTGACAAGATTTCTTTGACTTCTTCTTCTTACCTTGACCCGAAGACTTCGAAGAAGATGAGTGGTGGTGGCTCTGCAACCGATCTCAAGACCTTCCCCTCGAGCGAGACCTGGGCCTATGCGGTGTCGCGCGCAGGTCCGCCATAAGCTTGAGGGACCGCTCCCTTAAGGCCTTCAGGTGCCTGGCACGGCACTCAGAGCACAACTTCGGGTTGTGGTCGCGCTCCAGGTACCACAAACCGACCCAATGCGGCTCCGTCACTGACATCATATGGTGACAGTCCTAACACGGTTTGAAGCCAGTCTTCGGGGACATCCCTCGATGCACCAAAAATCACAAAAACTCGACAAAAGAGTCGAAGTTGCTCAAAAATTGACCAAGGGTAGCTCTCTCCAGATCCACACGTGACGGAAAGAAAATAATTGACGTCACTGCGCTAAGGCTGCGTCTATGTACTACTCCCGACGTCATCACTGCGACTATGATGCCAACAACACCCGCAGAGTCGACCGACACCACCTACCGACGAGCAAGGGTATTGCTCGAAAAAAAATCTCTGGATCCAGTCTGACACCTGGGGGGAAAATTCTAAGCGAAGGAATCTGCAGCTAGAAGTCTATCACATGGTGAAGGTCATAGACCCCTCACACTGAAAAGGGTTCTACTCCACGTGTGACTATGGTCATTGTCCTGCTTTAATTTCTTTTAAACTTCAAAAGTTTAAGGTTCATACTGAAAGGTAATCTCACACATTTTAATTGACAAATACATTTTTCTTTTCAGTTTGTCCAGAAATATCTCATTCTCAGTAAATCATTAATCAAAGCCCAAAAAACGATCTCTCTCCCTTTCTCTCAATTGCTCTTTCAACCTTTCTCTCTCACACACCCACTCAGACCCTTACGCTTCGATTCACAGACCCACTTAGACCCTCGTGCGCCCACTCAGAGCCCCACTCAGACCCTCACACACCAACTCACAGACCCACTGAAACCCACACGCACCCACTCTCAGAACCACACAAACACTGACTCACCCACTCACAGACCCACTAAGACATTGATGCACCCACTCTCACGCCCAGACAGCCATTCTCACAGCCACATACACCCTCTCACACCTATTCCCACATCCAGGAAGACAGGCCACGGCCAACTCCCGCCATGCATGGCAAAAGGCCATACGTGCTTGGGGTTGGTCTGTAAGGGCGGATGGCCGCAGGGTCTGGCACAGCAAAAGGTGGTGGGTGGATTAACGTATAGTAATAGAAAACTACTATATGTTTAAAAAAATAAAAAAAAGTTACAAGGACGTTATAGTTAGGAGCTGGAATTAAAAAATAAAAAATAAAAACAAAAAAAATAGAAATTCGCTTAAAAATCCAAAGGTTTCAAGGACGTCCTAGTTAGGCTCACATTTTAAACGTACAAAACCATCGAAATTCACCTGTTAAGAGTCATCTCAAGTAACTATATCTCGTGCTCTAAAGTACTATAACCCGCGCCCTTGCCATGCACTGCTAATTACCCCACAAATTACGGCACTCATGACATCTTTGATAACATCACTGATAATACCAATGTAATATTTGCAGTAATATTTTTGATGGAAAAAAAAACTGTGCATGGTGGGGTTGTGAGTTATAGTTAACTTGGGGCATGAGTTATAGTTACTTAAGATAATTAACTATAACAGGTGAATTTCTATGGTTTTGTATGTTTAAAATGTGAGGCTAACCAGAATGTCCCTGTAAAGAGGTTACAGGGACATTTAAAATTATGTTTAGAAGCATTCAAACAATCTGACCAGATGAGAAAAGGATTTTTCATGAGGTCAGGGAAACTGATAAACAGACGTTTTGCCAGCTCCTAAAAGGCATGGATGCCCTGGCACAAAAGCAAATTTTGTTTGCATTGTACAGGGCAAGGCTGCCCGAAGCAAACTGTTTAGTCTAAGTCTGAAGAAGTCATGAGAAAGATATTTAGGTTTAGATTTGCAGATGAGGTTTTTAATACCAGACTCTCCAGAAAGGAGTGTGATAATCTGAATTTTGTATCATGCGGTGCTGGCTTGTGTCGGCCAGTATTGGTTCTATTAGCATGTTGCTTAAGAGTAGCATAGGCTCTAAGACTCCGGAGGCAGGCCGCAATGATAAATTTGTCTTTGGCAGTGGCCGAAGTCAAGTCTACTTCCTCTACTACTTTTTGTACTAATGAAGTGAGGGAAGGATGAGTTACTTACCTGTAAATCCTAGTTCTCTTCCAGGGGTATCCTCATCAAAGTCATAAACATTGAATATTCCCGGCCTTGTGCAGGGACCCCAGAGCATACATAAAATACACACATGTATAAGTATGAAATATGCACAAAAAATATATATACATAGCATTTTTAGTAGACAATTTTCATACCAAACTCATGTATACGTGTGTACAACAGCAATGCAGACTATATTTATAAACAGGCTAAATTGCTTTATTTCTATGGATTTTCTTTTCTTTTTTTTTTTAAACAGTCCCTTTCAAAATTACAAGAAGAGAAAAACTTTCCAAAGCCACATAGCTGGGCCCAGGGAAAGAAGCAGTAGCAACATCAGTGAAAAAAGAGAAAAAACTACATTGAAAACAATGGAGCATTATTAGCCAATAGGCTGCATGCATAACACAGCAGAACCATAAAAATCTGGCACCGTGCCTTTAAGACCCTGAGCACCTCCAGTATCCCACCATGCCTCAGGGGTGAAGGAGAGGTGACAGTTGGTTCACAGTAAGATCAGTTCTTTTTTATGTGACAACGTATCCAACAGATTAGAGAGATGGTCTGTCCTGCACTTCTAGGAGACTTGCGTCCGGGGAGGAAGGTGGGTTGTTTATGACTTTGATGAGGATACCCCTGGAAGAGAACTAGGATTTACAGGTAAGTAACTTATCCTTCTCTTCCAGGGGATCCTCATCAATAGTCATAAACATTGAATAGATTAGCAAGCCCATCCCCTATCTCTGCGGACTGTCCAATAGAAGTGCAGGAAAAGATATACACTATGCAAACAAATTTCTCAGAGACGCTTGCCCAACTTGAGCGTCCGCTCTGGCATCTGAGTCCAAACAGTAATGCCTAGTAAATGTATGTACAGACTTCCATGTAGCAGCCTTACAGATTTCAGAGATTGGAACATTATTAAGGAGGGCAGCAGTAGCCGCTTTTCCTCTTGTCGAATGAGCCTTAGGCCTAGCTAATAACTGTTTGTTAGCCAAATGATATGCAGTAACAATACATGAAACTATCCATCTAGATATTGTCTGTTTCGAGGCTGCATCGCCTGTTCTCATATGACCGTAATTTAGAAATAGGTGGTGAGATTGTCTAATCAATTTGGTCTTATCCAAGTAAAATTTTAGCACTCTTTTCAAATCCAGAGAGTGTAAAGCTTTCTCTGCCAGAGTATCCGGATTGGGGAAAAAAGTTGGCAGTGAAATAGTCTGATTAATGTGAAAATCCGACACCACCTTCGGTAAGAATAATGGACGAGTTCGTAGAAACACTCTATTTTCATGGAAAACCGTGTACGGTTCCTTGGAGGACAAAGCCTGAATTTCACTGACCCTCCTCGCTGAAGTAATGGCTACGAGAAAAGCTGCCTTCCACGTAAGGTGTTGCAAAGAAGCTTTGTGGATAGGTTCGAAAGGAGGGCCCATGAGTCTAGATAATACTATGTTTAGTTCCCATGGAGGAGAGGGTTTTCGAATGGGTGGAAAAACCTTCTTCAGACCTTCTAAGAAATCTTTGACTACTGGTCTTGTAAAAAAGGATTCCTGAGAAGGTGACTTACGATAGGCTGTAATGGCAGATAAATGTACCTCAATAGATGACACTTGCAGACCTGATTTCGCCAGATGGAGCAGGTAAGACAGTATGACCTCCTCCGAGCCAGTATAGGATTCTGATCCTGCTGACAACACCATATGTAGAACCTCTTCCACTTGAACACGTAAGAACGCCGCGTGGAAGGTCGTCTGGACTCCTTTAAGATGTTCATGCACTCCTGCGAGAGCCCTAGATGCCCATACTGCAGGAATTCAGGAGCCATGCCGTCAAGCTCAGAGAGGGAAGGTTGGGGTGAAGTATCCTGCCTCCCAGCCTGCCAAGGAGATCCGGTCTGCACGGCAGCCTCCTGTGCGGTTGTTCTGATAGGTTGAGGAGATCCGTGTATCAGAACTGACGAGGCCATTGCGGGGCTCTGAGAATCATTCTGGTGCTGGATCTGTAGAGTTTGTTTATCACAGCTGGTATGAGGGGGGAATCGGTGGAAAGGCGTAGAGAAATATCCCTGACCAGTCGATCAACAGGGCATTCCCTCGAGACCCCGGACGGTAGAACCTGGACACGAAGTCTGGGCATTTCTTGTTTACCTCGTCTGTGAAGAGATCTAACTGAGGCCGACCCCATTGAACGAAGATGTCTTCGACGACCTCGTAGTGAAGAACCCAATCGTGGGAGTCATCAAGGGTTCTGCTTAGGAAGTCCGCCTCCACGTTTTGCTGCCCTGGGAGGTGAATTGCTGTAAGAGACATTCTCCTCGCTAAGAGCCAATGCCAAATGGCCCGAGACTCCCGAGACGGGGGCAGGGATCTCGTTCCTCCTTGTTTGTTCAGATAATACATTGTCGTCGTATTGTCTGTTTGTACAAGGAGCGATTTCCCCTGAATCGATGGAGCAAAAGACTTGAGAGCCAGATGAACTGCTCTGAGCTCCAGCAGGTTGATGTGGTACACTCTTTCTTTGTTGGACCACAGGCCCGGAGCTTGAAGGGAACCCAGATGAGCTCCCCAGCCCTGAAGCGACGCATCCGTTACCAGAGTGTCGGACGGGATCGGCTGATGAAAAGGAACTTCTACTGACAGGTGATGTCTGTGCATCCACCATCGTAACGATTGTCGCGCTCCTATCAGTAGAAGCATTCTGTCCTCCCAATGGCCTGTGTGCGGATTTCAGTTGTTTTCCAGAGCCTCTTGAAGAGGCGTCATATGCAATCTGGCGTTTGGGACAATGAAAATGCAAGAGGCCATGGAGCCCAACAGAGATGTCACCTGACGGGCCGTAGGTGCGTGGGAACTCAGAAGGTCTTGACACTTCCTCCTTATTGATAACAGTCGTTCCTCCGAAGGATACACTCTTTCGAGCTCTGTATTCAGTATTGCTCCCAGGTAGTGGAGGGTTTGTGTTGGGATGAGGGTGGACTTTTGGTAGTTGACTTGTAGACCTAGAGATCGGAAAACACTGAGCACAATGTCCAGATGGTTTTTCGCCTGCTCCGGAGAGGAGGCTTTCAGTAGCCAGTCATCTAGGTATGGATAATTAAAATGTCACTTACCCAGTGTACATCTGTTCGTGGCATCAGTCGCAGTAGATTCGCATGTTCTGCAATAGCTCGCCATCTGGTGTTGGGCCGGAGTGTTACAAGTTATTTTTCTTCGAAGAAGTCTTTCGAGTCACGGGACCGAGTGACTCCTCCTTTTGTCTCCATTGCGCATGGGCGTCGACTCCATCTTCGATTGTTTTTCCCCGCAGAGGGTGAGGTAGGAGTTGAATTGTAGTAATAGTGCCCATGCAATGGAGTGACTAAGTATGCACCTATTTAAGGTTGAGATGATACATATATAAATAATTGAAGGTAACTTCCAAACTGCTACAGGCTCCCGGGGAGGCGGGTGGGCACATGCGAATCTACTGCGACTGATGCCACGAACAGATGTACACTGGGTAAGTGACATTTTCAGTTCGATGGCATCTGTCGCTGTAGATACGCATGTTCTGCATAGACTAGTAAGCAGTTATTTCCCCAAAAAGCGGTGGATCAGCCTGTAGGAGTGGAAGTAGTCTGAAATAATGTTCTTAATACGGCTTGACCTACTGTGGCTTGTTGTGCGGATAACACGTCTACACAGTAGTGCTTGGTGAATGTGTGAGGCGTAGACCATGTGGCTGCCTTACATATTTCTTGCATTGGGATGTTTCCTAGAAAGGCCATGGTAGCACCTTTCTTTCTGGTTGAGTGTGCCCTTGGTGTAATGGGCAGCTGTCGTTTAGCTTTAAGGTAGCAGATTTGGATGCATTTAACTATCCATCTGGCTATACCTTGTTTTGAAATTGGGTTTCCTGCATGAGGTTTTTGAAATGCAATAAAGAGTTGTTTAGTCTTTCTGATGTTTTTTGTTCTGTCAATGTAATACATCAATGCTCTTTTGACATCTAATGTATGTAGTGCCCTTTCAGCTACGGTATCTGGCTGTGGAAAGAACACTGGAAGTTCCACTGTTTGATTTAGATGGAACGGTGAAATAACCTTTGGCAAAAATTTAGGATTGGTCCTTAGGACGACTTTATTTTTGTGTAGTTGTATAAAAGGTTCCTGTATTGTAAACGCCTGAATCTCGCTTACTCTTCTTAGGGAAGTAATGGCGATGAGAAATGCCACCTTCCAGGTTAGGAACTGTATGTCGCAGGAGTGCATGGGTTCAAAAGGTGGACCCATAAGTCTAGTTAGGACAACATTTAGGTTCCATGAAGGAACAGGTGGTGTTCTTGGTGGTATAATTCTCCTAAGGCCCTCCATGAATGCTTTAATGACTGGTATCTTATATAGGGAAGTTGAATAGGTAGTCTGCAGGTATGCAGATATTGCTGCAAGGTGTATTTTAATGGAAGAGAAAGCTAGGTTAGATTTTTGTAAGTGAAGCAAGTAACCCACTACATGTTCTGGAGTTGTGTGTAATGGTTGTATTTGATTAATATGGCAGTAGCAAACAAACCTCTTCCATTTACTTGCATAGCAGTGCCTGGTGGATGGCCTTCTGGCTTGTTTTATGACTTCCATACATTCTTGGGTAAGTTGTAAGTGCCCGAATTCTAGGATTTCAGGAGCCAGATTGCTAGATTCAGCGATGCTGGATCTGGGTGTCTGATCTTTTGGTTGTGCTGTGTCAACAGATCTGGCCTGTTGGGCAATTTGATGCAGGGTACCACTGATAGGTCTAGCAGCGTTGTGTACCAGGGTTGCCTTGCCCAAGTTGGTGCTATCAATATGAGTTTGAGTTTGCTTTGACTGAGTTTGTTTACCAGGTAAGGAAGGAGAGGGAGAGGAGGAAAAGCGTAAGCAAATATCCCTGACCAGTTCATCCATAGGGCATTGCCTTGGGATTGTTCGTGTGGGTATCTGGATGCGAAGTTTTGGCATTTTGCGTTCTCCCTTGTCGCAAACAAGTCTATCTGAGGTGTTCCCCAGAGTTTGAAATAAGTGTCCAGAATTTGGGGGTGAATTTCCCATTCGTGGACCTGTTGGTGATCTCGAGAGAGATTGTCTGCGAGTTGATTTTGGATCCCTGGTATAAATTGTGCTATTAGGCGAATTTGGTTGTGAATTGCCCAATGCCAAATCTTTTGTGCTAGCAGGCTTAACTGCGTGGAGTGCGTCCCCCCCTGCTTGTTTAGATAATACATTGTTGTCATGTTGTCTGTTTTGACGAGAATGTATTTGTGAACTATTATTGGTTGGAAAGCTTTTAGTGCTTGAAAAACTGCTAGAAGTTCTAGGTGATTGATATGCAGTTTTGTTTGATGTACGTTCCATTGTCCTTGTATGCTGTGTTGACCGAGGTGTGCTCCCCACCCTGTCATGGAAGCATCTGTTGTTATTACGTATTGTGGCACTGGGTCTTGGAAAGGCCGCCCCTTGTTTAAATTTATGTTGTTCCACCACAGAAGCGAGAGGTAAGTTTGGCGGTCTATTAACACCAGATCTAGAAGGTGACCCTGTGCTTGAGACCACTGTGATGCTAGGCATTGTTGTAAGGGCCTCATGTGCAGTGTTGCGTTTGGGACAATGGCTATGCATGAAGACATCATGCCTAGGAGTTGTAATACCATCTTTGCCTGTATCTTTTGTGTTGGATACATGCGTTGTATGATGGTGTTGAAATTTAGAATTCTTTGTGGACTTGGAGTGGCTACTCCCTTTGATGTGTCTATTATGGCTCCTAGGTATTGTTGTACCTTGCGCGGCAGAATGTTGGATTTTGTAAAGTTGACGGTGAACCCGAGTTTGAAGAGGGTTTGTATGATCTGATTTGTGTGATTTGAGCACTCTATGAACGAATGGGCCTTGATTAGCCAGTCGTCCAAATATGGGAACACATGTATTTGCTGCCTTCTTATGTGTGCAGCGACTACCGCTAGACATTTGGTAAAGACTCTTGGTGCGGTTGTTAATCCGAAAGGCAGTACCTTGAATTGGTAATGTATTCCTTTGAATACAAACCTTAGGTATTTCCTGTGCGATGGGTGTATTGGTATATGGAAATAAGCATCCTTGAGGTCTAAAGTTGCCATGTAGTCGTGTAGTTTTAGCAATGGCAATACTTCTTGTAGTGTGACCATGTGGAAGTGGTCTGATTTGATGAAAGTGTTCACTACTCTGAGGTCTAGGATTGGTCTCAGCGTTTTGTCCTTCTTTGGTATCAGAAAGTACAGTGAGTAAACTCCTGTGTTTATTTGTGTGTTTGGCACTAATTCGATTGCATTCTTTTGCAATAGTGCCTGCACTTCTATCTCCAGGAGATTGGAATGGTGTGTTGTTAAATTTTGTGCTTTTGGTGGTATGTTTGGAGGGAATTGTAGAAATTCTATGCAATAACCATGTTGGATAATTGCTAGAACCCAAGTGTCTGTAGTGATTTCCTCCCATGCTTTGTAATAATGACCTATTCTTCCCCCCACTGGTGTTGTGTGGAGGGGGTGAGTGACATGTGAGTCACTGTTTAGTAGTAGGGGTTTTGGGGCTTTGAAATCTTCCTCTATTTCTAGGGAATTGCCCTCCTCTATATTGTCCCCGAAAACCTCCTCTATACTGTCCCTGGTAACTGGACGGTGTGGCTTGTGAGGTGCTGGCTTGTGTGCTTTGACCCCGAAACCCCCCTCGAAAGGGCGTTTTACGGAATGTGCTGTAATTCCCTCTGCTCTGCGGGGAGTAGAGTGCGCCCATGGCTTTGGCAGTGTCCGTATCTTTTTTGAGTTTCTCAATCGCTGTGTCCACTTCTGGACCGAACAGTTCTTTTTCATTAAAAGGCATATTGAGAACTGCTTGTTGAATCTCTGGTTTAAATCCAGACGTTCGGAGCCATGCATGCCTTCTGATAGTTACAGATGTATTAATTGTCCGTGCAGCTGTATCTGCAGCGTCCATGGAGGAGCGGATCTGGTTGTTGGAAATGGTCTGTCCCTCCTCAACCACTTGTTTTGCCCTATTTTGTAAGTCCTTGGGCAGATGTTCAATGAGATGTTGCATCTCGTCCCAGTGGGCTCTGTCATAGCGCGCAAGTAGTGCCTGGGAGTTCGCGATGCGCCACTGGTTTGCAGCTTGTGCTGCGACTCTTTTACCAGCTGCATCGAACTTGCGGCTTTCTTTATCTGGGGGTGGTGCATCTCCAGATGTGTGAGAGTTGGCCCTTTTCCTAGCTGCTCCTACAACAACAGAGTCTGGTGGCAGCTGTGTAGTGATGAAAACCGGGTCCGTAGGAGGCGGCTTATACTTTTTTTCCACCCTTGGTGTGATTGCCCTACTTTTGACCGGCTCCTTAAAGATGTCTTTTGCGTGCCGGAGCATACCAGGGAGCATAGGCAGGCTTTGGTATGAGCTGTGGGTGGAGGAGAGTGTGTTGAATAAAAAATCATCCTCGACCTGTTCTGAGTGGAGGCTTACGTTGTGAAATTGTGCTGCTCTAGCCACCACTTGAGAATACGCGGTGCTGTCTTCTGGTGGAGATGGCTTCGTAGGGTATGCCTCCGGACTGTTATCTGACACTGGGGCGTCGTATAGGTCCCATGCGTCCTGATCTTGGTCACCCTGGCTCATGGTGGTGTGAGCTGGGGAGTGTGATGGAGTTTGTGCTGGTGAGACGTTAATCACGGGCGGAGGAGAGGGTGGTGGGGTAACTCTTTTCACCACTTTTGGTTGTGGTGTCTGTTCAGTCTGGAACTCCAACCTTCTCTTTCTCCTAATGGGGGGAAGGGTGCTTATTTTTCCTGTCCCCTGCTGTATGAAGATACGCTTTTGCGTATGGTCCACATCAGTTGCTTGTAGCTCTTCCTCAAACCTATGCTTCTGCATTTGGGAGGTTAGCGAGTGCTCTTCTGTATAAGAGCCTGAAGCTGGGTCGCTTGCAGTTTGTTTCGGCATCGAAACCCTGTCTGCGTGTTTTTTCGGCACCGAGGTGACTTTTTTCTTTTTCGGGGCCGAAACCTCTCGGCGTCGATCTGTTTCGGTGCCGCTGTCTCGGCGTCGAGCCGTGTCCACACCGGCATCTCGGTGTCGAGGCTTGTCTCCAGCACTTTCTCGGTCCCGAGAAGGCTGCGTGCCGGTGTCTCGACCGGAGTCGGACGACCTCGGCACTGTTTGGGCCTTTTTCGGTGCCGACGGTCGGTCACCGAATTTATGGGTGGAGCCATGGCCGGATGGCAGTGGCGTCCCCTGGGCCTTGTAAATGTTTCTCTGTGTGGTTTTCGACGTCTTACTCACGGTTTGTGTATCGTCGAATCCTTCGGAGTCTGAGTCTTGGATCGAGAAGGTACCTTCCTCTTCCTGTTCCTCGAACTCCCGTTGGGCTGTCGGTGCGGACGCCATCTGAAGTCTTCTGGCTCGACGGTCTCGGAGTGTTTTTCGGGACCGGAACGCACGACAGGCCTCGCAGGTGTCTTCGCTGTGCTCAGGTGACAGGCACAGGTTGCAGACCAAGTGTTGGTCTGTGTAGGGGTATTTATTGTGGCATTTGGGGCAGAAACGGAACGGGGTCCGTTCCATCGGCGTTCTTCAGCACGCGGTCGGGCCGACCAGGCCCCGACGGAGGATCGAAAAACTACCCCGAAGGGCACCGGAGCTCTTCGATCTTCGATGCGGTGTGGAATCTAAGTACGCCGATCCCGAACGCAACAATACCGACGAAAATCTTCCGAAATTAGCTAATTGTCCGTTCCGAAACTCAGAGCGACAGGAACACGTCCGAACCCGATGGCGGAAAAAAAACAATCGAAGATGGAGTCGACGCCCATGCGCAATGGAGACAAAAGGAGGAGTCACTCGGTCCCGTGACTCGAAAGACTTCTTCGAAGAAAAACAACTTGTAACACTCCGGCCCAACACCAGATGGCGAGCTATTGCAGAACATGCGTATCTACAGCGACAGATGCCATCGAACATGAAGATTTTCTGCTTCCTTAAATGCGCCGCTACCGTTGCTACACATTTGGAGAAAACGCGAGGGGCAGATTTTAGGCCGAAAGGAAGCACCTTGAACTGATAGTGTTGGGAGGCTATCAGAAATCGTAGGAATTTCCGATGTTTGGGAATGATCGGGATATGAAAATACGCATCTTGCAGGTCTATGGAGCACATCCAGTCTCCTCGATGCAGTTGAGTGAAAATCTGGTGGAGAGCCATCATCCTGAACTTTTGCTTCTTTATGTACTTGTTCAGCAGCCTCAAGTCTAGAATCAGTCTGAAAACTCCTTCCCGACCCTTCTTTGCTACAAGAAAATAGCGGGAGTACACCCCTTTCCCTCTGTATGCAACTGGAACCTTTTCTATTGCCTTTTTCTGTAACAGAGCATGAGCCTCTTTGCAAAATAAGCTCATGTGAGCCGGACTGGATTTGGTTGGTGGCAAGTGAGGAGGAGGTTGCCGGAAAATAAGAGATTACCCATTCTCTACAATGTTCAGCACCCATTTGTCTTTTGTTATGCCACGCCATTTGTGAATGAACGCTGTGATACTTCCCCCAACCGGAGTGGTGCACGGTATTAAGGGAAGCGAATCCTCATTGTTTTGCAGGGGCTTTGGGGGTAGACTGCTGAGGTCTGCTTGACCCTCGGTCTCTTGTGGCTTTACGAGACTGGAAGAGTGGATGCCCTTGTTTCTGTTGTGGCCTCTGGGACCAATGAGGGGTTTGAACCCTCTGTTGGAACGGGCGCCTGTCGTAAGGCCTATATCTTCGCCTGAAGTCTTTCCTTCTCTCGAGGCCCACTGCCCTCATGGTGTCAACCTCCGCCTTCATACGCGCCATCTCCTCATCTGTGTGGGTTCCCAACAGCGAGTTTCCGTTAAACGGAAGGTTCAGGATACGCTGCTGCGCTTCCTGCTTCAATCCTGTGAGTCTTAGCCAGGAATACCTTCTCGCACAAACCCCATGCGCATAAACATGTGCTGCTAAGTCTGCACCATCTGCTGCCGCACTGATGACCTGATTAGAGACCAGACTGCCCTCCTGAAGGATCTCCTGAAAATCCTGCCCGTCCTCTCTAGGCAGCTTTTCTGTAAACCTGCTCAGTGAGTTCCAGAGTGATCGATCGTATCTTCCTAGTAGTGCGGAGGCGCTGGAGACCATCATTGAAGCCGCCGTGCCACACATCTTCCTCCCCAGAGAGTCCAGGTGTCTACTCTCCTTGTCCGGTGGAACCGTGGAGGACGATGCCACTGAGTGCATCTTCCGGGCTGCGGCCAATATGACTGAGTCTGGCGGTGGATCAGCCCTGAGAAACAAAGGATCTTGATCCGGTGCCTTGTATTTCTTTAAGATCCTAGCAGGAGCTGATCGGAGGTTGGTTGGTTGGTGCTAAAAAAGTCTCCATGGTTGCTTGTAGAAGACCAGGCACCAGCGGTAACAATTTCTCTGAAAACCGCCCTGTGTTGCAGGGTTTCAAAGATTACGGATGAGGAGGTTGAAGGCTCCAGGACATCAATATTCAGCTTTTGTGCTCCCCTGAGAAGCGCCTTCTTAAAAGTTGTGATGTCGTCCACCGGGGAAACTCTAGCTGGTGGAGAATCCATTAGAGTCGGGGAGTACCCTCTTACTGAAGAGCCCGATGATGTCGACCAAGAAGGAGACCTTCTGTGACGGCATGATCTTGATCCTCTTTGGGAGCGTGACCTGCTCCGAGATTTTGTTGCAGTGAGCCGAGGCCTAGTGGCAGACTGGCGAGACGCAGAACGAGCCCGTTCTGTCAGCGCTGTTGGCGATGGTGTCCTCAGGAGAGAAGCCGAAGGTGAGTACATTATCGAGTATTGCGAGCCTGGAGAAGCAGTCGTTTTATTAAGACTCTCCAACCAACTTGGCGATAGGTTGATGGGCGAGATGTGCCCAGACGATGCAACTCTCGATCGCCCAGACGAACCACTCCTTATGGAGACCACTGGACTTGTTGGAGTGTTCTTATCAGCCGGCGGTAGCTGACGCTCTTCTCCTTGAGACAACACCTGTGTCGACGTCAAAAGATGCAACAATGTCGAAGGGAGTACCATGGACTGCTCTGGTCTCGACATCGAGCGCCTCGACGGTGACCGGTGGTCCCTTGACCGCGACCTGCTCGACATCGTGTGCCTCGCCGTCGAGTGATGGGCCGCCGACGACAGATGTCTTTACTCCCGCGGTTGAGGCGATCTCGATGTCGTCTTCTGTGCCGTCGAGGGGTGCAAGGCCTTCGACGGCGAATGAGCACGGCGGTGCTGGCTTGACGTCGATCTGTGGGTTGCCGTCGACGGAGATCTGCCCTTATGATGGCTATGTACCTTCGACGTCATATCCATCGACGTCGGTCGGGTCGCCGTTGACGGCGATCTATGACGATGTGACGGTGGCAGCGATGACGTCGACGGGGAACAAACAGGTGCCTTCCTACCAGCTGACGTCGATCTATCCTGTCTCTCCTGAGAATGGCTTGTTGGCTGCCTGGGAAGCGAAGAGGACGATGTCTTCTGCCTCTCATGAAGATCATGAAGTCTGATCTTCTCCCTGTCCTTCAGAGTTCTTTTTGACATGTTCTTGCAGTGTCTGCAAGTGTCAGGGAAGTGACTCTGAGGCAAACACACAATACAGAGAGAGTACTTCACAAAAAGAGAAGGCATTTTCCAGTCAGGAAAAAAATCCCTTGACTCAGACAAAGATGTTAAATGTCGAGTGAAGGTAGAAAAAACGCTGTTTTTAAATATTTTCCTGAGAAAAACTCAGAGAAACTGAGAGCTCAATGCTCCAGGATCCTCTCAGAAGAAGCCGGAAAAAAGAACTTACCTAACTGTGAACCAACTGTCACCTCTCCTTCACCCCTGAAGCATGGTGGGATACTGGAGGTGCTCAGGGTCTTAAAGGCACGGTGCCAGAATTTTATGGTTCTGCTGTGTTAACCTGAATGCAGCCTATTGGCTAATAATGCTCCATTGTTTTCAATGTTGTTTTTTTCTCTTTTTTCACTGATGTTGCTACTGCTTCTTTCCCTGGGCCCAGCTATGGGGCTTTGGAAAGTTTTTCTCTTCTTGTAATTTTGAAAGGGACTGTTTACAACAACAACAAAAAAACTCCATAGAAATAAAGCATTTTAGCCTGTTTATAAATATGGTCTGCATTGCTGTTGTACACACGTATACATGAGTTTGGTATGAAAATTGTCTACTAAAAATGCTATATATATATATATCTTTCGTGCATATTTCATACTTATACATGTGTGTAATTTATGTATGCTCCGGGGTCCCCGCACGAGGGCGGGAATATTCAATGTTTATGACTATTGATGAGGATCCCCTGGAAGAGAACACACCTTCTCTAAAGGGGATTCATAGGGCTAAGGGATGCCCATTCTGGAAAAGTATCCAGATATCTCGCATTTAGCAAATCAAGATTTACGTCACCATCAATACTGCAAGGGTATTGGCTTCAGAGTCATTATCTTGTGAATGGCCATAGTCCTTATCAGACATGGCTAAAACATCAGAGTCACACCTCTAGTTCTTCCACCTAAGCAAATCTTTGGGGCCAGAAAAAGATGTTCCACCACAGGTTCTTCATCAAAACAGACCTTAAGTTTCTATTTAGCCACTTATAGGATCTCTGTAAACTTTGACGAATTCAAAGATAGAACTGAAGGTGGATTTGAAGACAAAGGATGAGTAGACATCCAAATCGAGCATAGCCAGCTAGCAGACTGGCTGATGGAGTGAGAAATTCCAGCATCATCATCTTTAGTGTCAGGATCTCCTCAAATGATGAGAAGGAACAGCCTTGCATAGGCAAACTGTGTTGAGAAATACTGAAAGGTTTGGGAAAGGGAGCTTTTTATGTTTTTCATGGGAAAATCTAAATTTGTTACTTACCTATAACTCCATTTATCCAGTGTTGATATCTTTCATATATTCACAATCACGGATCATTATCAGTCATCAGATTCTGAATCCCCCGGTAATGTGAAACAGCAGTAAACCATGACAAGATGTTCACATGCTTCAACAACTGTTTGTTTAGTAGCACATCTACCTCATTTCAAACAAACATAAACTTTTTCTTACATCATCTGTGACAGGATTTAAAGAAAAAGGTAGTAACCTTCTGTGAAAATCTTTCTGGTGGATACTCTAGCTACCTGCAAATTCGTCACTTTTGAATATCCCAGGTGCTAAACTGGATCTGGAAAGGTTCTGCAATAGCTCTCCAATGCCTGTAGGTATTGTTGACTTGTAGTTTTTACCTCAGACTTGGAATCATGATGTCAGATTAATGTAGCAACAGGACCATGGTCTTTATGTTAGCAGCACAAACACAGTAGAACTATTTTCGAGGTATATTAAAAAAGAATGATATTTGTATAGTGGTGCAGTGAATAACTAAATTGATATCTTATTATAAAGGGTATTAACACTTTCTTCAGGAGAGGGGGTGGTGGGAAGATCAATGAGGAATATGCAGGTAGATAAAGTATCCATGAGAAAAAAAACATTGTCAAAGTATGTAGCTTTTTCTTCTGGTAGATACTTCTCCCTGCAGATTCCTCAACTTTAACAAGATTCCCAAAGGAGGAGGGGTTTGATAAAGGTTAGACTAGGAAATCTTGTAGCACAGAAGGCACAAAGTGACAATATCTTCCCACTTCAGAATCCAATCAATAATATTTGGTGAAGGTGTGGTGAGAGGACTACGTAGCCGCCTTGCATAAGTCTGCCACTGGCACACCTCTAGCTAAGGCTGGTGTATGAGATTTGGCTTTGGTGGAACGATCCCAGATTCCTTTTGGAGCATCAACTTGCCTGGCAAAAACATGTTAATATGGGGGTGCGGGGGGGGGGGTGAACAGAAAGGGCCTGAAGCTTGCTACTACGACAAATTGAAGTAATGGCCACCAAGAAAACTGTCTTGAGGGTTAATTGTCTTAAGTTGACAACTGTGTAAGGCTCAAATGAAGTTCCCAAAAGAAATGTTAGAGCCAGGTTAAGATAGCATTGTGGCACTATGAATGGTAAAGGCAGACACAGGTTTGTCAACCCTTTCAGAAATATTAGGACCACCAGGAATTTGAAAAGAGGGGTTATCTGGTAAACAAAGGAACTTCAATCGGACTGAGGGATACCACTTGACCATAGCTACTGCACAGCCTTGTTGAGCCAAGGGCAGTGCAAACTAACACATTGGACAGTGAAGTTTTGAGAGGATCAATCTCTAAATCAGGGAACCAGGAACCAGATTTGTCCCACCTCTCTGAATAAATCAATTTGGTGGAGGGGTGATGTGCAGAAAGGGTCAGGTCAAGCAACTCAAGTGGAGAACACTTAAGGCAACAATGACAGAAGATTAAAAGGTCAGTCAACGGAGTCTGAGTCTGTGGTAGAGGACGCATCACTGGAACAAAGATATCTCGACTAACACTGGCTCCGGGATAGAGCCAGAGGTTTCTTACCTGCTCTCTTGGAACAATAAGGGGAACAAGACAAATAAGTCTTTATCTTGTGACGTAATTTCGTGTCCCTCGATAACTTGATTGAGGAAGACAACATCGAAAGGGGACCTTGACCTTACTTATGACCTCAATCGTGACATGATTCGCCACCAGTGCATACAGCGTTCTTCGGAGAGAGTCATAAAAAGTTTGGCTCAATGCTCCTTGACGGCATTATGGTGCATTTGTTGAGAGAGTTCACATACGAGTCATACATGTCATACCTCGGTCAGAGGTACCACGGAGAGTCAAACTGCGAATCTGTGATGGACATAATGTTCATCACATCATCAAAAAGACGTAAAGCCAGAGCATTTTTTGTGGCGACACTGACCTTACTGCACAAAAAGTAAAAACATTTGTGTAAGAGAAAACCTCTGGAAAGAGGAAAGCGCAACTCTGGACGGTATTGAAGGGCAGAGAAAATCAGAAAACATGGGTGCCAGACCTGTTACGATATGCCTAGGTGATGTCATCACAACTCCACATTGAAATGAAATCAATGCCACTTATCGGTGTAAGAGAGATACTGCAGATGTTTTCGACTCTAGAGCCTGGAATGTTCAAGGGCAAGGAATCTGCAGGTAGATTTTTATGAGGAGACATTTGACCTAGTTTCAGTTAAAACGCTGAGAAATGTTATTTGTAAAACACTGAAAGATGTCTGGACACTGCTGATAAGATGTAGAAAAACAGAAATCGATGTTAGACAGCAACTGCTGGGGAAAGTTTTCAGATCCACTCTGATGTCTAAAGCATATTTATAATGAGAAGGATCTACAGGAAGATATCTTTCAGAAAGTATACCTTGCTGGCACTAAATTTCCTCCAACATGCATACATTTAACAATGGTAAGTCACATTGCTATTGGGAAGAGGGTTATATCAATGCCTTTTCCTAGCGGTTACACTTTACAATTGTTTATCACTAGGGTACTCTGTCTACAATACTGTTTCACTCAAAGTGAGTGACAAAATACACCCTTTTAGAATTTGCCGTTTTACAGGTAGTCAGGACGAGCAGTGAAGATCTACTTTGGATCATAGAATGGGGCTGGAACTCACAAGCAGTGGTACACTTTAAACACAGATAGGCATCAAACATCGTAATTGCCTTTCACCACCTTGGCCAGAGAAACAACCCGAGACTGGTTTGCAATTCCTTACTGTTCAGAACTAGATAATACTTTAACAATGAACAATCTGGCCAATGTGAATCCTATGGGAGACTATTCTCAAGTCACTTTGAAAGCATATGGGTTAGATACTTCAAAGAATATTTGAATGAAAATGAAATGTTTCAGTTAATTGTCTTGGAGTTTCGGTGTGCAGACTGCTGTAGCCAGAGGAATGTGTTCAAGAATGCACCAGGTACATATGTTAGGATTGTAAATGTATGCAATAAAAGACCCTGAAATGCTAGACCCAAAGAGAGAAAGTCCCATCCTTAACAAATAATTTAGTAGGTACTTTCTAGGACCCTTTCTGGTGATGTCAAAGGATGGTTGAGTGTCTGGTAACCTGTGCTCAGCTGTCGAGCACAGGGTCCATCAACAGGAAGCCACATACCAGTTGCCATGGCGTTGCACAGATGTTCAGAAAAGTGGAGTCCTGCTTTTTGGAGCTCGCTGCGCAAAGTAAAGATTTTCCATTAGAAGTGCGCCCAGGTGTTCATATGTCCTACAGACCACAGAGAGAGAAAGAGAGGGAAAACCTAAACACCACATCCTCCCAAGAAAAATCAAGAATCACAACTGGTGTGATGGAGTAGAGCTCAAAGTAGAACAAGTTGTCTACTTCTGAGAGGCAAGACTAGTTATCAAGTCCCAAAGTCATTAGAGAACGCAGCACTTATCCAGCAAATGGGGTGGAAGAGGTGGTCTCACACACTTGTTGCGTCATGCTTCATCCTTGACCACCTCTCCCCACCCTGGTAGGACAGTGCCAACCTCTTGGTAAGACCTACACTAGAAGGAGTTCTTATATGTAAAATAAAATACTGGAAAAAGTCAAGGATCCAGATCAAGTTAAAAATACCTATTGGACTACTGGTGTCGTTCACCTTTATTAGTGGTGTCTGTGGGTACGATTAAAAACACAATAAGACAGTAAGAAGAGTCTAATTACCCCAGCTGTCTACTCAAGCCAACATGTTTCTGCCCTCTCTTTATGAGCCTAAATCAGTCTGGGGCATTTGTCAGGGCTGAGGATCCCTAATCACTAAACCGAAGGTGTGTTATCATAAAATGACCACTTAGGACCTATTTGAGTGAGGATCTAACTGTAGGCTCCCTCAGCATAGGGGGGTAACAAGATTCTGGTCTGGAGCAAAGGCGATGTCCTTTGTAGTCACACATTCGTCAAAAGGTTTATCGCGTGGCAGCACTTAAGTAGTCTTCCTTCCAGCCACTTGTCCCACAAGACACCACTAATAAATAAATAGGACTTGATAACTAGACTTGCCTATCAGAAGCAGACAACTTGTTCTATTTTGAGCTCTACTCCACTACATCAGTTAAGATTATGTATATGTCCTACTACAAGCCCCAGGGAATCCAATACCCACTGAACTACTTATGTGGACAAATGTCTTTGATAATAGGTTCATATCACAATATGGCAGAAACTGCCTCAGGTATTCACTTATTTGTACATTTCTGTAGTGGAACAAATAAAGTTGAAATTTCAGAGATCCCGGTGGTCAGGGACACAGGAGAGAAATCAACACATGTTGTTCAATGTAAAGTGTGACAGACAAGAGACAGAAATGTCTACATAGGTGGAAAAGCCTTGACTGGAACAACTTTATTTAGGCTTCTAACTTGCAATTCAGGCAAAAAGAAAATAGAACCAGCAGCTGTATAGGTCTGCAGAGTTCACACTGCATGAAGAGCAGAAAACATATGCCTTGAGGAAGTTTTCTTCCATCCTTTCATTTTGGAAAGAGATCCAGAAAGGAGAAGAAGAGACATATACATAAAAATCTTTCAAATTTACATGGCTGAATGGCTAGCAGGTTGACACCTGAATGTTTGATGGTGCTGGAAGAATTTAGTCAGATGACGTCACACAATGGACCAGTGTTTTTTAAGGGTCATTCTCTCCATGACAGAAAGCAATATCGCGATCTGTGAGCAGCATTTTGTGATACTTTGAGGTACGTTTTCAGTGGCCCAGTAGGAATACTATTTTAATAGTTTAGGTGAGATCACACTGTGGGGGGTTAGTGAAATGTATAGTGTAGGAAGTTGGCTCTGTATGTACTATTTCAAAGTAAGAAATAGCATGCACAGAGTCCAAGGGATCCCCTTAGAGGTAAGATAGTGGCAAAAAGAGAGAATTCTAATGCTCTATTTTGTGGTAGTGTGGTCGAGCAGTAGGCTTATCAGAGGGTAGTGTTAAGCATTTGTTGTACACACACAGGCAATAAATGAGGAACACACACTCAAAGACAATTCAGGCCAATCGGTTTTTGTATAGAAAAATATATTTTCTTAGTTTATTTTAAGAACCACAGGTCCAAGATTTACAAGTAATACTTCAAATGAAAGGTATTTCACTTCGGTAACTTAGGAACATTGAATCAGCAAAATAGCATGTACAGTTTTCACAAAAATGGCAATAAGCTATTTTAAAACTAGACAGTGCAATTTTCAACAGTTCCTGGGGGAGGTAAGTGTTTGTTAGTTTTGCAGGTAAGTAAACCACCTACAGGGTTCAAAGTTGGGTCCAAGGTAGCCCACCGTTGGGGGTTCAGGGCAACCCCAAAGTTACCACACCAGCAGCTCAGGGCCGGTCAGGTGCAGAGGTCAAAGTGGTGCCCAAAACGCATAGGCTTCAATGGAGAAGGGGGTGCCTCGGTTCCAGTCTGCCAGCAGGCAGGTACCCGCGTCTTCGGAGGGCAGACCAGGGGGGTTTTGTAGGGCACGGGGGGGACACAAGTCAGCACAAAACGTGCACCCTCAGCGGTACGGGGCGGCCGGGTGCAGAGTGCAAACAGGCGTCGGGTTTGCAATGGAGTTCAATGGGAGACCCAGGGGTCTCTTCAGCGAAGCAGGCAGGCAAGGGGTGAGGGGGGGGGGGGGGGGGGGGGGGGGGGGCTCCTCGGGGTAGCCACCAACTGGGCAAGGGAGAGGGCCACCTGGGGGTCGCTCCTGCACTGGAGGTCGGATCCTTCAGGTCCTGGGGGCTGCGGGTGCAGTGTCTTTACCAGGCATCGGGTTCTTAGAAGCAGGTAGTCGCAGTCAGGGGGAGCCTCTGGATTCCCTCTGCAGGCGTCGCTGGGGGGACAACTCTGGCTACTCACAGGGTCGTAGTCGCCGGGGAGTCCTCCCTGTAGGGTTGTTTCTCCGCAGGTCGAGCCAGGGGTGTCAGGTGCAGAGTGCAAAGTCTCATGCTTCAGGCGGGAAACGTGGAGTCCTTTTAAAGTTGTTTCTTTGTTGCAAAGTTGTTTCTTCTTTGGAGCAGAGCCACTGTCCTCGGGAGTTCTTGGTCCTTTTAGATGCAGGGTAGTCCTCTGAGGATTCAGAGGTCGCTGGACCCTGGGGAACGCGTCGCTGTTGCAGTTTCTCTTGAAGTGGGGAGACAGGCCGGTAGGGCTGGGGCCAAAGCAGTTGGTGTCTCAGTCTTCTCTGCAGGGCTTTCAGGTCAGCAGTCCTTCTTCGTCTTCAGGTTGCAGGAATCTATCTTGCTAGGTTCTGGGAGCCCCTAAATACTCAATTTAGGGGTGTGTTTAGGTCTGGGGGTTTAGTAGCCAATGGCTACTAGCCCTGAGGGTGGCTACACCCTCTTTGTGCCCCCTCCCTGAGGGGATGGGGGCACATCCCTAATCCTATTGGGGGAATCCTCCCCAACTGCAAGATGGAGGATTTCTAAAAGTCAGAGTCACCTCAGCTCAGGACACCTTAGGGGCTATCCTGACTGGCCAGTGACTCCTCCTTGTTTTTCCTCATTATCTCCTCCGGCCTTGCCCCCAAAAGTGGGGCTGTGGCCGGAGGCGGCGGGCATCTCCACTAGCTGGAGTGCCCTGGGGCGCTGTAACAAAGGGGGTGAGCCTTTGAGGCTCAACGCCAGGTATTACATTTCCTGCAGGGGGAGGTGAGAAGCACCTCCACCCAGTACAGGCTTTGTTACTAGCCACAGAGTGACAAAGGCACTCTCCCCATGTGGCCAGCAACATGTCTGGTGTGTGGCAGGCTGGCAAAACTAGTCAGCCCACACTGGAAGTCAGGTATGTTTTCAGGGGGCATCTCTAAGATGCCCTCTGGGGTGTATTTCACAATAAAATAAAATGTACACTGGCATCAGTGTGCATTTATTGTGCTGAGAAGACTTTCACTCTCAGCTTCCTGGTCCTCATCTGTTACCATCAACAGATTCACATCTGCCCTGTCATGAAAGAGTTTGAGGCAGTTCACATGGATCACCCTTTTGGGGGTCCTGCTAGTGCCTAGGTCTACCAGGTAGGTGACCTGACTCTTTCTTTCTAGCACTGGGTAAGGGCCACTCCATCTGTCCTGAAGTGCCCTGGGAGCCACAGGTTCCAGAACCCAGACTTTCTGCCCTGGCTGAAATTCAACCATAGCAGCCTTTTGGTCATACCACATCTTCTGGAGTTGTTGGCTGGCCTCAAGGTTTTTGCTTGCCTTTTCCATGTACTCTCCCATCCTGGAACGTAGGCCTAGTACATAGTCCACTATATCTTGTTTAGGCTCATGAAGAGGTCTCTCCCAGCCTTCTTTTACAAGAGCTAGTGGTCCCCTTACAGGATGGCCAAACAGAAGTTCAAAGGGGGAAAACCCTACTCCCTTCTGAGGCAGCTCTCTGTAGGCGAAAAGCAGACATGGCAAGAGGACATCCCATCTCATTTTGAGCTTTTCAGGAAGCCCCATGATCATGCCTTTCAATGTCTTGTTAAATCTTTCTACAAGAACATTGGTTTGTGGATGGTATGGCGTGGAGAATTTGTAAATCACCCCACACTCATTCCACATATGCTTCAGGTATGCTGACATGAAGTTGGTACCCCTGTCAGACACCACCTCCTTAGGAAATCTCACTCTGGTAGAGATACCAATGAGTGCTTTAGTTACTGCAGGGGCAGTAGTGGACCTAAGGGGAATTGCTTCAGGGTACCCAGTGGCATGATCCACTACCACTAGGATATTGTGGTTCCCTGAGGCTGTGGGAGGTTCAAGTGGACCCACTATGTCCACACGCACTCTTTCAAAGGGGACCCCCACCACAGGAAGTGGAACGAGGGGGGCCTTTGGGTGTCCACCTGTCTTACCACTGGCTTGACAGGTGGCACAGGAGACACAAAACTCCTTTACTTTCTGGGGCATGTTGGGCCAATAGAATTTGGTTAACTAACCTTTCCCAAGTCTTGGTTTGTCCCTAATGCCCAGCAAGTGGAATATTATGAGCTAAGGTTAGAATGAACTCCCTAAACTCCTGAGGCACTACCACTCTCCTATTGGCACCAGGTTTGGGATCTCTTGCCTCAGTGTAGAGGAGTCCATCTTCCCAATAGACTCTATGTGTTCCAATGATCTTTCCTTTGGTCTCTTCAGCAGCTTGCTGCCTAAGGCCTTCATGAGAGGGACATGTTTCTTGTCCCTTACACAATTGTTCCCTTGTGGGTCCCCCTGGGCCTAAGAGTTCAACCTGATAAGGTTCCAACTCCATGGGCTCAGTTCCCTCAGAGGGCAGAACTTCTTCCTGGGAAGAGAGGCTCTCTTTCTCTTGTTGTGTGGAAGCTGGTTCCCCAGTCTTCTTTCCTTTTCTCTTGGAGGGTTGGGCCCTGTTTCCAGGCTCCAACACCACTTTTTCACCCTGAGCCTTGCACTGTGCCCTTGTCTTGACACACACCAGTTCAGGGATACCCAGCATGGCTGCATGGGTTTTGAGTTCTACCTCAGCCCATGCTGAGGACTCCAGGTCATTTCCAAGCAAACAGTCTACAGGGATATTTGAGGAGACCACCACCTGTTTCAGGCCATTGACCCCTCCCCACTCTAAAGTTACCATAGCCATGGGATGTACTTTAGTCTGATTGTCAGCGTTGGTGACTGGATAAGTTTGTCCAGCCAGGTATTGACCAGGGGAAACCAGTTTCTCTGTCACCATGGTGACACTGGCACCTGTATCCCTCAGGCCTTCTACACTTGTCCCATTAATTAAGAGCTGCTTTCTGTATTTTTGCATATTAGGGGGCCAGGCAGCCAGTGTGGCTAAGTCCACCCCACCCTCAGAGACTAATGTAGCTTCAGTGTGAACCCTGATTTGCTCTGGGCACACTGTTGATCCCACCTGGAGACTGGCTATTCCAGTGTTAGCTGGAGTAGAGTTTGAAGTGGAACCTTTCTTGGGACAGGCCTTGTCTCCAGTTTGGTGTCCCTGCTGATTACAGCTACGAGACCAGGCCTTTTTGGGATCAAAGTTTTTACCCTTGTACCCAAAATTGGATTGTGAAGAGGCTTTGGACCCTCCCTCCTGAGCAGGTTTTTGGGGCCCTGTAGAAGACTCTACTTTTTCCCTTGGATGTCTCAACACTCTTCCCCTGGGGAGTCTTTCTGACCCCTTTCTTTTGGTCACCCCCTGTGGAAGTCTTGGTCACCCTAGTCTTGACCCAATGATCCGCCTTCTTTCCCAATTCTTGGGGAGAAATTGGTCCTAGGTCTACCAGATGCTGATGCAGTTTATCACTGAAACAATTACTTAACAGGTGTTCTTTCACAAATAAGTTGTACAGCCCATCATAATCATTTACACCACTGCCATGAATCCAACCATCCAGTTTTTTAACTGAGTAGTCAACAAAATCAACCCAGGTCTGGCTCGAGGATTTTTGAGCCCCACTGAACCTAATCCTGTACTCCTAAGTTGAGAATCCAAAGCCCTCAATCAGGGTAGCCTTCATGAGGTCATAGGATTCTGCATCTTTTCCAGAGAGTGTGAGGAGTCTATCCTTACACTTTCCAGTGAACATTTCCCAAAGAAGAGCACCCCAGTGAGATCTGTTTACTTTTCTGGTTGCACAAGCCCTCTCAAAAGCTGTGAATCATTTGGTGATGTCATCACCATCTTCATATTTAGTTACAATCCCTTTAGGGATTTTCAACATGTCAGGAGAATCTCTGACCCTATTTATGTTGCTGCCACCATTGATGGGACCTAAGCCCATCTCTTGTCTTTCCCTTTCTATGGCTAGGATCTGTCTTTCCAAAGCCAATCTTTTGGCCATCCTGGCTAACAGGAGGTCATCTTCATTGAGGCTGCCCTCAATGCTTGCAGAGCTGTTGGACTCTCCTGTGAGAGAAGCAACATCTCTGACTATCACTTGTGGAGACAGGGTTTGAGAAACCCTGGGCTCCCTATCTAGGACTGAAGGTGGGAAATTCTCCACATCACTAGCTTCCCCCTCTGGGAAGGTATCATCAGAGAGGTTATTTTTAGCAAACTCTGCCAAGAGCTCCTGGAGCTGTACTTTGGTAAGGTTTAAACCAGTCTTTATCTTTTTTGATTTTGCAGAGAGACCTTAACTCTGACATCCTAAGATGCAGGTAAGGGGTGAGGTTGAGTTCAATCACTATCTCTTCTGCAGCAGACATTAGGTTTCTAAAAGTTGGAATACTTTTTAAGAATCTAAAACTATCTCTAGAACTTAATTCAAACTTTTACAAAACTTTTAAACTCTAAAAGAAATGCTAACAGGGACTAACACAAGGCCCTAGCAGGACTTTTAAAATTTTAGAAAAATAGCTCAAATTTAAAAAATCAGTTTCTAATGACAATTTTTGGAATTTAGTCGTGTGATCAGGTATTGGCTGAGTAGTCCAGCAAATGCAAAGTCTTGAACCCCACCGCTGATCCACCAGTGTAGGAAGTTGGCTCTGTAGGTACTATTTCAAAGTAAGAAATAGCATGCACAGAGTCCAAGGGTTCCCCTTAGAGGTAAGATAGTGGCAAAAAGAGATAATTCTAATGCTCTATTTTGTGGTAGTGTGGTCGAGCAGTAGGCTTATCAGAGGGTAGTGTTAAGCATTTGTTGTACACACACACAGGCAATAAATGAGGAACACACACTCAAAGACAATTCCAGGCCAATAGGTTTTTGTATAGAAAAATATATTTTCTTAGTTTATTTTAAGAACCACAGGACCAAGATTTACAAGTAATACTTCAAATGAAAGGTATTTCACTTAGGTAACTTAGGAACATTGAATCAGCAAAATAGCATGTACAGTTTTCACAAAACAAAACAGTGCAATTTTCAACAGTTCCTGGGGGAGGTAAGTGTTTGTTATTTTTGCAGGTAAGTAAACCACCTACAGGGTTCAAAGTTGGGTCCAAGGTTCAGGGCAACCCCAAAGTTACTACACCAGCGGCTCAGGGCCGGTCAGGTGCAGAGGTCAAAGTGGTGCCCAAAACGCATAGGCTTCAATGGAGAAGGGGGTGCCCCGGTTCCAGTCTGCCAGCAGGTAGGTACCGGCGTCTTCGGAGGGCAAACCAGGGGGGTTTTGTAGGGCACTGGGGTGGGGGGAGGGGGGGCACACCTGGGCAAGGGAGAGGGCCACCTGGAGGTCGCTCCTGCACTGTAGGTCGGATCCTTCAGGTCCTGGGGGCTGCGGGTGCAGTGTCTTTACCAGGGCGTCTGGTTCTTAGAAGCAGGCAGTCGCGGTCAGGGGGAGCCTCTGGATTCCCTCTGCAGGCGTCACTGTGGGGGGAGGGGGGACTCAAGGGGGGTCAACTCTGGCTACTCACAGGGTCGTAGTCACCGGGGAGTCCTCCCTGTAGTGTTGTTTCTCCACAGGTCGAGCCAGGGGCGTTGGGTGCAGAGTGCAAAGTCTCACGCTTCCGGCGGGAAACGTGGAGTCCTTTTAAAGTTGTTTCTTTGTTGCAAAGTTGTTTCTTCTTTGGAGCAGAGCCGCTGTCCTCGGGAGTTCTTGGTCCTTTTAGATGCAGGGTAGTCCTCTGAGGCTTCAGAGGTCGCTGGACCCTGGGGAACGCCTCACTGTTGCAGTTTCTCTTGAAGTGGGGAGACAGGCCGGTAGGGCTGGGGCCAAAGCAGTTGGTGTCTCTGTCTTCTCTGCAGGGCTTTCAGGTCAGCAGTCCTTCTTCGTCTTCAGGTTGCAGGAATCTATCTTGCTAGGTTCTGGGAGCCCCTAAATACTCAATTTAGGGGTGTGTTTAGGTCTGGGGGGTTAGTAGCCAATGGTTACTAGCCCTGAGGGTGGCTACACCATCTTTGTGCCCCCTCCCTGAGGGGAGGGGAACACATCCCTAATCCTATTGGGGGAATCCTCCATCTGCAAGATGGAGGATTTCTAAAAGTCAGAGTCACCTCAGCTCAGGACACCTTAGGGGCTATCCTGACTGGCCAGTGACTCCTCCTTGTTTTTCTCATTATCTCCTCCGGCCTTGCTGACAAAAGTGGGGCCGTGGCCGAAGGGGGTGGGCATCTCCACTAGCTGGAGTGCCCTGGGGCGCTGTAACAAAGTGGGTGAGCCTTTGAGGCTCACCGCCAGGTGTTACAGTTCCTGCAGGGGGAGGTGAGAAGCACCTCCACCCAGTACAGGCTTTGTTACTAGCCACAGAGTGACAAAAGCACTCTCCCCATGTGGCCAGCAACATGTCTGGTGTGTGGCAGGCTGGCAAAACTAGTCAGCCCACACTGGAAGTCGGGTATGTTTTCAGGGGGCATCTCTAAGATGCCCTCTGGCGTGTATTTCACAATAAAATGTACACTGGCATCAGTGTGTATTTATTGTGCTGAGAAGTTTGATACCAAACTTCCCAGTTTTCAGTGTAGCCATTATGGTGCTGTGGAGTTCGTGTATGACAGACTCCCAGACCATATACTCTTATGGCTACCCTGCACTTACAATGTCTAAGGTTTTGCTTAGACACTGTAGGGGCATAGTGCTCATGCACCTATGCCCTCACCTATGGTATAGTGCACCCTGCCTTAGGGCTGTAAGGCCTGCTAGAGGGGTGACTTATCTATGCCATAGGCAGTGTGGGGTTGGCATGGCACCATGAGGGGAGTCCCATGTCGACTTAGTCATTTTCTACCCACCAGCACACACAAGCTGACAAGCAATTTGTCTGTGCTGAATGAGGGGTCCCCAGGGTGGCATAAGACATGCTGCAGCCCTTAGAGACCTTCCCTGGCATCAGGGCCCTTGGTACCAGGGGTACCAGTTACAAGGGACTTACCTGGATGCCAGGGTGTGCCAATTGTGGAAACAAAGGTACAGTTTTAGGGAAAGAACACTGGTGCTGGGGCCTGGTTAGCAGGCCTCAGCACACTTTCAAATCATAACTTGGCATCAGCAAAGGCAAAAAGTCAGGGGGAGGCA